>NC_081770.1:7308545-7612920 GCF_963082965.1 Carassius carassius | reverse complement strand
GGCCCCAGAAACCTATGAGTGACGTCACGGACCCTATGTCCAAGGTTTTTTTTTTTTTTTTTACAGTCTATGGTTCAAAGATTTGCCTGCTTTCAAAGCACTTATGACATAATGAAGCCTTGTTTACTGAAATTACGTTGATTGAGAAGTTTGAAACATGCTGCAAACCACTAATTTGAAACAAAAGATTCATAAAGGTTATACTGACATAAATACTAGTTATTTTGTCACTTGAGGTGTTGTATGGTAGTTGCATGAGATCCAATCAAGGGGAAATATGTTCCTCATGTACATACTATGAACTTATAGTAGTAATTACAATAACTATGTAATAACTAGGTACTAACCCTGAACCTAGCCCTAAACCTAACCCTACCCCCTGTAGTTACCTTGTGTTACCAGAACTTTCTTAGATAAATGCACTGTAAGTTCACTATAAGTACATGTTAGTACACGTACTGTAAAATAAAGTGCAACCAAAATATTAATAATCAATCATAACTAGTTATGATCAATTTTAAATATTTTGATTCACTCTAAGTATTTACTTCACCTCTCAGTGTCAACTTTCTGTCAATTTTTAGAACATAAATTTCCTGTTTAAGAAAAATAACTTTCTTACTGTACAATACTACTCAGAACATATAGCAAAAATCTGCATGATTAGGGACTTCAGTTATGAGCAAACAATGAACAACCTCAAATGTGATACAAATAATACTTTATTAACTACATAAACACTTAAACTAGTCTAACATACACACACACACACACACACACACACACACACACATACACATACATTTGACATAGGGAAAAGGGTTCAAGCTTAAACAGTAAAGAGATAAGAAATAAAGACATGAAGCTATGGTACAATATAATATTCAGCACATCTACAGCCTGAAGGATACATCAGTTTCTTAGTTCAAACACGTTTGTAAAAAGTGCACATGATACATAAATATTTCAATTAATTAGACTAAGTTTGATCCTTACATGTCTCGCCTGTTTGAAAAAGAGTCCTGATGCACTTTGGGGCTCCAGTTGATCTCTGCTAAAGAGAAAAGATGAGACCAGTTCGATTCAAGGCCAATGCCCAGCACAAGCTTAGCGAGGTTTTTAAGGCTTAAAGTTTTTTTCCAGCATCTTCTCCTGGAATTCCTGAATCTAGAAGAACGCCCTGATCTGGTGATCAGTGCGGGGGATGATGTCACACCCTCAGGATTTGAGTGAGCCAATGAGGAATGGTACCTTTAGGAGGGAAGTTTTACATCTCTTTGTCACTAGTGTTTTGCATATGAAATTAGATTTGGGGGTTCAAGAGAAGAAACTTTAAGATGCTTATAAATCTAATGTGTACACTCTCATTTAGGTCATGAAAATATGAACTCATAGATACCAAAAATCATATAGATGAGGTTATATTAACTAGTGATCCATCATAAGCATGTATAAACCATATAGAATACACAAAACACAATATACAAGAACAGTAACAGCATACACAATGATCTAAAGTATATGTGAATTAATTAAAGGAAAGATTTTTCTATGAATTAATTTGAGAAGAGCCTCTTTTTATGTGCATTATGTGTCTGTTTTTGAGAGACCTGAATTAAGAAAAATAATTGATCCCTGTGGGACCCCCCACGAAAGCAATCTTTTCCTCAAGATTGAATCTCCATATTTAACTGAGAAATATCTGTCACTTTAAAAAGATTGAAACAATTTCAAGACAATGCCTTTCAGCCCTACCAGATTTTCCAAGTGAGATATGAGAATTTCTTGATCTATTATGTTGAAAGCAGCACTAAGATCCAACAGTACAAAATCAACACAGTCTCCCTTATGTAGTGCTAAAAATATGTAATTGAAAACTTTCAATAGTGCTAACTCTACACTGAGCCACCTTACATCCAGATTGAAACATTTCTAAAATATTATTATAATTTGGAAGTAATTGCTGCAAAATCACTTTTTCTAAAAATGTAAATACAAAAGACAACTATGAGATAGGTCTGTAGTTCTTCTCATCCAGGGCCACATTTGGCTGTTTAAGCTGAAGTGACATTACAGCATACTAATGGAACCAAACCTGTACACAGACTTTTGTTAAAGGGATAGTTCACCCAAAAATCTAAATTATGTCATTAATAACTCACCCTCATGTCGTTCCAAACAAGTAAGACCTCCGTTTATCCTCGGAACACAGTTTAAGATATTTTAGATTTAGTCCGAGAGCTCTCAGTCCCTCCATTGAAGCTGTGTGTACGGTATACTGTCAATGTCCAGAAATGTAAGAAAAACATCATCAAAGTAGTCCATGTGACATCAGAGGGTCAGTTAGAATTTTCTGAAGCATCGAAAATACATTTTGGTCCAAAAATAGCAAAAACTATGACTTTATTCAGCATTGTCTTCTCTTCTGTGTCTGTTGTGAGCGAGTTCAAAACACAACAGTGTAGTGATATTCGGTTCACGAAAGAATCATTCAATGTTACCGTATCTTCTTGAACCAGCTCACCAAATCGAATTGAATCATTTGAAATGGTTCGCATCTCCAATACGCATTAATCCACAAATGACTTAAGCTGTTAAGTCACTTGAATGCACCTTTGACTTGACTTGAATGCACCCAACATTGCATGTTTAATGTCTTTGTGTGTCCAAAAGAGTCTGTTTTTCTCATAGACTGTATAAAAGGTTTTTCTGTGCAAACAATGGTTTTCATACAGCGATAGCTGGACGCTGTTGCCCATATTAGGAATTTCCTGGTATGATTTTCTGTGCGAGAGCGCCCTCCGGCTTCGAGTATGAATGGAAATCACACACACACACACACACACACACACACACACTGCAGTTGTTGCAGAGTTCAGTGCGCCATGATGTTCATCTCACCTTCTGGGTCCGAATAAAATATCATGTCATGCACAGACTATCCTGTCTCTTTGAATTTCAAATTTTAATTTATTCACACCAGCTCTTGAAAACCTCTATGCGAACACACTTGACAGAAAAAGTGGGGGGGACGAATGTCCGTGATATTAAAAGTGGGAAGGACAGGTCCCCCGCATAATCTACGCCAGTGTTGGGAGTAATGGCGTTTAAGTATAACAGCGTTACTAACGGAGTTAAATTTTCAGTAACGGAGTAATCTAATTAATTACTTTTCCCATTGTTGCAACGCCGTTATCTTTACTGAGAATGTATAGTGTCACGTTACTACACTTTGGTTGAATAAAGCGCGATGTGTCATGCTTTGACTAGTGGCTACACATCAGCTGCCTGACACCGTTGCAAATCTGATGATGATTGGCTGGGTGGGCGGTGCCCTGCTCACGTTGTCTCGCTGCACGCCCTGACAACCACTAAACACAAGATGGCATCAGCGATAATGGCATTCTCGAACTGGAAGTACTGGAAATTAAAGGCGAGAATATTTCTGTAACATGCACGCTATGCCCAGGAAAAAAGATTTTATCCACGTCTGCCTCAAGCAACTCAAATCTTATGAACCACCTCACATCAACACATGCTAACATGTTACTGGACAAAATATTTAATGCTGTGTTCAAACCAGACGTGACTTGTGCGAATAAATCACGCTATTCGCACATAGTTGGATGCTTGAACATTATTAGTTCATACGCTCCATTCACGCGTGAAATTAACTTCACAACAGATGCAAATTCGCGTCATTGGTGGGCTTCAGCCATTTGAGTTCACGCAGCATTTTCAACCACCATTTTTATTCAGATCATTTTCTAAATATTACTGTAATCGTGTCATGAAATGTAGTTTTAAAAGTATTTCATGCAAAAATGTAGTTGTTTTAAACTCAAATATGCGTTTATTTATATATATATATGTTTTTTAAATAAAACCGATTTTAGCAGGTTGTCATTGCATTGACTTAACATTGAAATCATTTTGTACTTGAATTTTATTTTCAGTATTTATTTTTTATATGTTTTTTTATTTCTATGCATATCATATGGCAGGCTGCAATCTATTGAGTTCAAATAAATACAACATTTTCTAAAATACTTAGTGTATTTATTCTTCAATCAGTTAATATAAACATCTTATATATTAAAGATGTTATAGGACGTAGCGTTATAGAACATAAAAAAATAACGTTACAGTTACTTTGAAGAGTAACTAATTACTTTTACAATGTGGTAACTAACTTTACTAACTCAACTTTACTAATGAGTTACTAACTCAATTACATTTTGGGAGAAGTAATTTGTAACTAACTAATTACTTTTTTAGAGTAAGATGACCAACACTGATCTACACCCCTGGTTTCATTCATACTCGAAGCCAGAGGGCACTCTCTGACGCAGAAAGGACTAAACAGATTCATATGACGTGCCAGGAAAACCCTAAGGTGGACAAAGGCATGTATAAAGACATAGAGCATCTCTGCTGTAGCTAAAAGGCAAGGGGCTGTTTGCAAATGTATCTTCATCAGTACATGGCAAAAAAAAAAAAAAAAAAAAATTTGAAGTGATTTTGATTGCAAAATAATTCACAACAATTAGTAAAGCAACAGAGTGGGTGGGCCTGACTGACAGCACTATTTTAGCACATTACAAAATATAATTAATATAGTAAAAATATTATAATAAAGTACTGTAATATATTATAATTAAGTATATAGAATTGTTATTATTAGTAGTAAAGTAATAAGTGCCAGCCATTGCAACATTGGAAACATTACAATTATTAAAGGTCCCGTTCTTTGTGATCCCATGTTTTAAACTTTAGTTAGTGTGTAATGTTGTTGTTAGAGTATAAATAATATCTGTAAAATTCTAAAGCTCAAAGTTCAATGCCAAGCGAGATATTTTATTTTTACAGAATTCGCCTACAAAAAACGACCCGTTTGGACTACATCCCTCTAGTTCCTGCAGTAATGACGTCACTAGAACAGTTTTTTGACTAACCTCCGCCCACATGAATATACAAAAAGGGGGCGTGGTCTTGTTGCACTCCGACGGAGAAGAGGAAGAGCTGCGTTTGTGTTTGTCGCTATGTCGTCAAAACGCTGTTATTTTCATCTCGGAGTCCAATCATCTTTGTTTGGGCTTCCCAGGGACACTGTACTTGGAGATTAATGGTTACAATTTATGTTTAACTCGGTTCCCGAAAATTATAATCCTCATGTAAAACTATGTGCAGCACGTTTTGCTGAGGACAACTTCCTCAATCTCAATCAGTTTAATGACGGATTCGCACAAAGATTATTTTTGAAAGATGGAGCAGTTCACTCTTTGTCTGGAGAAGGCGTTGTTTATGGACCACAACTGGTAAGTGTATTTTATTATTTAAGTTGGTGCGTTTAACAGTTTCTGTAACTTATTACACAAAGGGCAACGCTGTTTAGCTTTGTTAACTAGATGCTAGGGCTGTGCAAAAAAACGAATGCGATTTTCATGTGCTTCTCATCAGTAAAAACACTCCTGTGATTATAAGTACTAGGGGTGGGTGGCTCGATCTAATTATCGAAAGTATCGATGCCAACACTGGTATTGGTATCAGATCGATACAATTGTAATTGAATCAATATTTTAATTTAAATATCTCTCATCTACGTTCATTATACTTTGCTCGTTTCTTCTACCTCTACAATCCTGAGCAAATGCTGCTTTCACATCCTGGCCCACTTTGCTACTCCTCCCCCTCCTGCTGCTCTGCTGTGATTTGTTGTTGTGTCTTCACGTGACTCACTGACACAACACGCCAAGGAGAAGCGAACAGACTGAGCGAAGCTGATAGCACATTCAGAAGGGGGGCTCAGGGAATGTAATTGCACAGGTATATTTGTTCTTTGTTTGTTCTTCAGTAATAATTGTGCACTTCATTTCATTTGATTTTAAAACCAGAAAAAAGGGAGAGATTTTTTGTATTCTTTTTTTTTATTTTTTTATTTTAAAAGGCTGTAAAGTATTCATTCTACAGTGCTTAATAACTAATAATTTTGTGGACTTCAATACATAAATAAAAAAATATTGGCTAAATAATTTATCATTCATCCACCGCAGAAATAATGACATAGACCTACTGCACTCCCCTACACAAACGTTTTTTTTGTTGTTTTTTTTAAGTAAAAAGTATCGTATTGGTATCGGCGATACTGACCCTATATTTATTTGGTATCAGATCGATACCAAATTTTGCAGTATCGCCCACCACTAATAAGTACATCTCCAGCACATGCTCCTGCCCACTTGCTTCTCAAAACTACTCCAAAACTAGCCCAATCACGTTTCCAGGAGGGCAGCGTACTCTAAGCTGCTGTCGAATCACAACACAGGAACCGCTGGCCCAATCACAACTCGTTACATATTTCTGAAGGAGGTACTTCATAGAACAAGTAAGTCATCAGCCCGTTTTTATGACAGTGAAAACAGCAGTATACAGATAGGTGAATTGTGTGTAAAATACTATGTTTTTTTACACTCGAAACATGAACACATGTTATATTGCACACTGTAAACACAATCAAGGCTTCAAAAAAGCATGAAAAATGGGACCTTTAATGATTTTGAAATAAATCTTTTGCTCATCAAGGCTGAATTTAAAAGTTTTACATTTTAGTATATTATAAAATGTTATGTTATTCCTGTGATGCAAAGCAGAATTTTCATCATCACTACTTCAGTTCTCAGTGTCACTTGATCTTTTTGATATGTTGAAAACAATTTTGCTGCTTCATATTTTGTGTGGAAATGATTATACACTTTATTTATCAGGATTTTGTTGATAAATAAACTCTTTAAAAATATATAAAAAATATTATAATATATACTGTGTGTGTGTGTGTGTGTGAGTATATATATATATATATATATATATATATATATACATATATAAAACACAAGGGTGGTCTTGTGTTTTCCTATGTATTTTTTTTTCTTAATGTAATTTTTTTTCTCTATGTGTGTGTGTGTGTGTGTGTGTGTGCATGTGTGTGTGCTGGTCTTGCTGTAAAATCAATTGCCCTTACGGCAGTGGTTTTCAACCTTGGGGCTGTGGCCAATTACTATTAAAAGAAACAATAATATTGTTCATATATGTAAAAATTTCTAAGTCATAACATAATTTCATATAATTAAATAAATATTAAAATATAAATATTAAACTGTAACTATGCTTTCACTATTCAAGCTCGTGATTGGTTCAAGAATAAACGACCAATTTATCTTAGATATTTTTCCTGCATATGCTACAGAACAACAGCAGTTGTGCCAAGTGGTGCCAGCCCTAGTTATTTTCTGTCCATTGCCAGTTCATTCAATAAAGACTGTTAATAATCTAGCTTCTGAGTATTAAGTTATTAACCCAACAATAGCGGGGTCAGTCATTTTTTTGCCGTGCAAACATATGTGTTTGGTTGTGTGGGCCGCGAGTTGAAAAAGGTTGGGAACCACTGCTTTAGGGGACATAAAAAAAGAAAAGAAAGAAAGAATATACTCATATGAAACCACTTTACTGTATCGTTTTGGAGAAATGTGACATTATTTCACTACAGAGGTCTAACACCCACTTTCTAATAAATACAATAAATAATAAACAGTTCATATAGGGGACTAAATAACTAAAATGTTAAAAGGTGTAGGTTTATTGCATTTCTAATGAACAAACCAATTTGTGACACTCACAGATTCTAGTTTTTTTTTTTTTTTTTTTTTTTTGGTTTATTATTATTATTAGGCAATATAGTGAGTTGACAAAGAAGTTCATGAAAAAATAAAGCACATGGAATAAAAACATGGGAAGGCTACATCTGCTTTTATTTGCATTTTGCATTTACATTACATGTATTCATTTAGCAGATGCTTTTATCCAAAACGACTTTCAAATGAGGACAAAGTGGAAGCAATCATAAGCAATAAAAAGAGCAATGATATATAAGTGCTATAACAAGTCTCCATTAGGTTAATACAGTACACGTCGCATAGACTTTAAATAATATAATATATAAAAGAAATAAAAAATAGATAGAATAGAAAAAGAATAGAGCAAGCTAGTGTTAGAGGTCTTTTTTTAAAAAGAATAGAATTAGAATAAAATTTAAATTAAATTAATGCATTTAGCAGACGCTTTTATCCAAAGTGACTTACAGTGCATTCAGCCTAATATTTTTCACCTATCATGTGTTCCCGGGGAATCAAACCCCCAACTTTGCACTTGATAAAGCAAAAGTTGCCATTATTTTACTCATCATAGAACAGGAAACATTATATTAACCTGTTAACAGCTGTTTTCTGTGTTCATATATTTAAGTAAAGGGTGATTATTTTAATAAGTACCGCGCTTTCTTTACTCGTCTTATTTTTGTATTTGCAATCAATACGGCCTGTGTGTAGTAACACTATTTCTTTCTTTGTTCAAATCTATTAACAGTTACACGATTAAAACTGATCTTGAAAAACTGAGCGACCACATTGCTACATTAAACTCTGTAAAATGTTAAGTTGGTCACAGTGCCATGCACTTAATGCCTCATCTGTGGTCATTCTTCAATTAGGTTCATTAGTTAACATTAGGTAATTACATAAGTTAACATATTATATAAATAACAAATAATAATGAACAATATTTCCAAAGCATTTATTAATCTTAGTTCATGTTAATTTCAGCATTTACTAATGCATTATTAAAATCACCAGTTGTGTGTGTAATTAACATTAACAGAGATTAATAAAATGTGTGATAAATATATTGTTCATTCCTGTTAGTTAATGCATTCATGTTAACAAATGACATCTTATTGCAAAGTGTTACCAGTGTAACCAGAAATACCTTTACAACAAGGAAATCTCATACCATTACAACCCTAGTGATAATGAACAGAGTCGAAACAAAGTCAAATTGCGAATTCAAAATGTGCCTAATACATCGCAGGTGATCCCACCCACCCATCACACAGCTTATTCAGTCTGCTGCCATCAGAGAGGAGACAGCGGAGTCCATCAGGCCGCCAGGAAGCTCAACTCGCTACCGAAATATTAGCTGTATGCACCATGGGTCTGAGAGTAACGCAAGAACAATTGTCTGTATGCATGTACTGTACTGTGGAAGAATTGACAATAAAGCATATATAAAAAAATATATATTTTTTTTTATATATATATATTATATTATATATTTTTATATATATATTTATATATTATATATATTTTTTTATATACAGTATATATATATATATATTTTTTTTTTTTTATAGTGGCCGTGGATGATCTTGAGAAGTTAACAATGAAGCCATATTCTGACCAGAGGACTGTTCAGTATGCATCTATAGAAAAAAAAAGAAGAGAAGAGATGGTAAAATAATTGAATCAATGTTTGTTACACAAAATATTTAAGATGAGGAGTTGTTTGCAGAATATATTTTGGTTTGCTTCTCCAAAATATTTACACAGAATCATAAATGTTTCTCTTCAGTCTGATAAACAGCATCACACTGTCACTACAGTAAAAATGCAATACAACAGACTTGAATACCATAATATGTGAAGCATTGCGACTAAAATATCACATCATATGTTTTTAAATTGTTACTATTTAATTTATTTGGGAGCTCACCCGTGAACTGCTTGCATGTGAAAAAATAAAAAAAACTTTTCACATTGTACATTTGTTACACCATGACCCTAAAAAGGGCCAGAACAAATACGTTAAATTAATAATTATGTTAAATTACTAATTATATGTTAATAATTAAATATTAAATTAATAATTATATACATAATATCCAGAAAACACGTCGCACAGCGTCAAAATTGTATTGTTGAAAAAAAAAAAAAAGATAAATCACATTTTATAATCGAAAACATGAATAATGTGACAGTCTACCAGTAGCCCTAAATAAAACGAAACATTTACAATCATAAATGTGTATTCTAGTTCCTCTCACTCCACAACAAGTCCTTTACATTTAAGAATATTCAGAATTAAGTGTATAACAAACAGAAATTATAGCTGCATTCACTTTAAATAACATTTATTTTAAATGTTAAGCCTAAATGAATTCATTTAAAGCAGTGTTAGCGCTATGGGACATTTTGCCAGCTTGATGTTAACTGCATTATGTTGCAGAATGTTTCAGGTGATATAAAAAAATAGTAACTTCTGGAAAATATTGTATTAATGCCATAAAAATGTATTCATTGCAGCACTATCTTAAAGAGTCAATTGTTACTGGTATTTCTACATAATGAAATCTCAAAGAAACCACATAAACACTCTTCACAGTTTTTTGCAGACAGGCAGATTCAGTGCTCATAGTATCTCACCTGATGACTGTTCTACCTCCTGTTGCCTGTTTGAACAATAAGAACTCATTTAAACATTAAACTTTTGTTAATTACAACCAAAATACATAGTCAAGCCTTTTTTTTTTTCTTTTTTTTTTAAACACACTAAAAATCTTATATTTCTGTCTGTTTGTAATACTCACAGTTCCATCTTGTGTGACACCTGTAAACCACAGCAACAACGGTCAGCAGCAGAACACCAACACATATTCCTGCTACAGCAGATGAAGACAGACCTGAGCCTGAAACAGCTAAAGACACAAAGACATTAGTGAGAGAAAACAAATGACAAACTACCCACTAACAGTTTCATTTAATATTTACAACGTTCAGACATTTACAAGCTAAATCTGGTGAGTAGGGCTGGACAATATGGCCCATCAGACTCTATTTCATATCAATCAATATCAATAATTATCAAAATAAAGGTCCAATTTTCGTCAAGTTTGAAGCCTGTTTTTTGCTTATCAGTGAAAGTTGTAGAAACTAAGCAGTTAATTTTGGTTTTATCATCAGGCTACTCTTTATCATCAGAACATGACAAACATTTGATGAACAGGTGAGTTATAACGTAATAAATATTACATGGTTCGTCTCATGCACATTTGGACATTTTACAGTAGCTTGAGTTGGGATCCATATGTAAATTTATATTCATTGCTAAAACAGTAACATCAAAAATGGTAACAACCTCATATTAATAGTGTCAAAGTTTGAGTTAGTATTAAAATTAACTATTGGTCTTCGATAGTATTTAAATTATGTTAACTTCAGTTAAAACCACGCGTTGCACCTCACTACTGTTAAAAAGTAACAATATTGTGTCAATGGAATTTGTTATAAAAACAATTAGAATAAAGACCGTATGTAGTACAATACAAAAATATAACAAACGTTATATTGCATTACTCCTGTAATAAATTGAATGTCAAAATTAATAATAAATTACAATTCTACAAACATCCCACATTTCTCCCACAATATCATGGTTACAGTTAGTGTTACAGTAAATGTGTGGTAAATACTGTTGATTTGTGCATTAAAAAACCTAAACTGAAGCTTTATGTTTCCTTAGTGTTTCTCCTGTTTCGTTAAGAAAGTCAGTGCTGTATCATCCGGCTTTAATTAAAATAGTTTAAATAACAGAGACATTTGTGGTTTGTATTGGAGAACTCTACACTGAACTTGAGTGCTTCTCACTGGATCTCACTGTTTCAATACAAACCTCACAGGTGAGGTTGTTTATTGACACAAGCAGAGGGTATAGCGAACACAGGTGAGTCAAATTGAAGTGGCAAGCGTGAGTGATAAGTGAAAGAGTATTGATACTGTGAGTGAAGATCAAAGTGGCAGTTGAGGAGTCGAGACATTGGAGGATGAAGACGCACACACACACACACACACACATGATGAACACAGGAGGGAACTTGGGATCGCTGGAGACAGGTAATTTTAACACAGGTAGTCCTTGAAGTAAGCATGGAGGTAAACCCTAGTTGCAAACGAGACCGGACAGTGGCTGTGTGTGTCTTTTATATGCACAGTGCTGATAAGGTGCATGTGAGTGTTGCTCAGTATCCGATGAGGGAGTGCGCTGTGATTGGATGGTGTTGGAGCCTGGCGTGTCTGTGACATTTATTGAGTTTAAACTAATGTCTATGATTTTGAACGATTGTTACTGTACTGTGATAAAATAGTCACAATGTTGAAAAATATATATATTTTTTAAACATGATTTGAAATCAAAATAATGAACAAATGTTGTGTTCGTGGCCTAAACAGCCTCGGATCAGTTGCGGTAGCAGTAGCAATATGCCAGTGTGTCACCGGCCTAAGGTTTTCAAAAGGCATCACGTGAGTGTGAACATCACTACAACTGGGAAAAAAAACGATTGTAATTCAAACGCTGCTCCCTTCGGTATTTAAACAGACCTTTGCTCTTAATTCTGATCGGTCCAACGCAATAACAAAATTTGAGCAGGTCTAAAAACTGAAACTGTTGATGCTGCACTTTACACTTTGGAAGAGTTATATATATTTTTTAAATATGAGCAGGCCTACAAGCTGGGATTGGTAATGCTGCACTGTAATCATAGTTATTTATTTATATTTTTCATTATATTTTATTATATGACATTGGTTTGAGACTGAGAGTATTTTATTTAGTGGAGAACTTTGCAGCAGTATTTTATTTCTTATCCTTTTTAATTTTATATATATTTTATGAAAAAGTATTTTAAAAAAAGTGTAAAAAAATTGTTAAAAAAAAGTTTATAGAAATAAACAACCTGCAGTTTAATGTTTGCATTTCTTTCCCGTACTGTACCGAAAATGAACCGAACCGTGGCTTTAAAACCAAGGTACGTACCGAACCGTGATTTTTGCGTACCTTTACACCTGCTGTATTATCACGGTATTGAAATTTAGTTTCAAAATGTTTTCATAATACAGTATAACAGGTTAACCTTTTTATAACAGATATAAATGAACATTTAAATACAATAAAGCAATACAAAAAAAGTAAAAGTTTTACATAGACTAAAGTGCAAAAGAACTATAAAGACCAATAGGTATCACATTACAATAAGACCTCATTAGTAAACCATTAACATTCACAATGAGCAATAGCTACATTTGCTACAGAAGTTATTAATCTTTGTAAAAAAATAAAAATAAAAATACAAGTCTTAGTTCAAGTCAGCACATTAAATAACAGTTGCAACTTTCGATTTTAACAATATGTTATTAAATATTGGAATACCTAAGATGAATGAATGTTCAGAGAATTTGTCATTGGCAGTTTATGTTAACTAATGAATTAACTAATGTTAACCAATGAAGCCCTAATGGAAAGTGTGAATTAACAATAAAGAATCAAATCTCTAGGACAGGGATCCTCAAATCTGGCCCACAAGATCCACTTTCCTGCAGACAGAGCGGTTTCGGACACAGCATGTGTCTAATCATTTTGAGGTTCAAAGTGATTCATGAACAATGTAATTTAAAAAGATCAAACAAACAAAAAATGACATAAATCTGTAGGATCTTGTGTATTGCAACACATCTGCTTTAGTCACTTAATATTAAATTAATAGCATAGGTTAGACTCCTAAAAAAACAGTTGATCAGATTGTCACATGAGGACATTTTTAATATCCCCTGTTGAAAACATTCTCTCACTGTTTTTGCTGTAACAAATATAATTATAGCAGCTACATGAACAGTAACACTGAAAACAGTCACACTGCCTAAGTACTTATCACCATAATGGTGATGACAAACTAAAGCATTATTTTCAATAAACCATCAACACCTCTGTTAATCTCAGTAAGAACTTTTTAACATTTATGACAGAAATAAATCTTTTTTTATAATAAGTGAAGTTGGTAATACTGTTGTTGGAGTTATTTACGCTACAGTTTGACACCAAACAGAGTTGGGTTTTCACTTTCAACCAACATCTGACTTCTGAGCAATGTCAGTCCACATCTAGTGTGATGGGAAGCCATAGTTTACTGACACGCTGCGCAATATCGCTTTCATAATGTGGTTATGAACGTGGCAATGCGTAGCTTGTCATCGATCTACAGCTCTGTATATTAAGTGCGGCTCCATTTGAAAGCAGGTGATGGACATTTACCGCTAATCACAGAACCATCTTTACTGACGAGACACGCAATACTAACAGTATTTGCAAAAAAGCTCAACAGGAGGAGGTTAAATCATTTCAGTGAGAGTAAGAATATACTGTCATATTACCATACCACAATGTCTTATTAAAAACTTGCAACTAAATTTTATAAACCATTGCAAGTACAGTAATGCTCATTGATATTAAGATTTTTGATTAGGTATGGAGGTGGGCTTTAGATATGGACCAATCAGGTAGTAGTCTCCCTACTAAATTAACTAAGTGGGGCAGGAGAGTGAAAATTTCACAGGGAGAAAGAATGTTTTCAGACCAGTAGATCATTTTCTTTCTGGTTTGGTTTGTTTTTACCAAGCAAAATTTCAAAGCAAACCAAGATGTATGCAATTTGAGCAAAACTTCATTATCACTGGTCATAATGCACCAGTTTATGTTCCTCACAGCGTCATCAATCAAATTTGAATTTTGGTAACTACCCCTTTCCTGTCAACAGTACAATAAAAATAATAGTTTAAAGGTGGTCTAAATTCTATTTTTGACACAATCAGGCTGAGAAAGAGGACGAAACAAGTATTAATGAATATCAATGAATAAATTATTAAAAGGAAGCATTCTTTGTCTAATAAGTGTTGTTTTAACGGCCATAAGATATTACCATTCTGGTGTCTGTCCTTTTAACCCTCATTTAGAAACAAGACTAAACAATTTTTTTCCTTCCCTCCTCAGCTACTTAAAACAGCAAAAGTTAATGTATTGGCAAGTCTAACGTGATTAAAGCTGAAAAGACTCCTGAACAGGAAAGACACAAATCATTACAAATGTTTTACCATGAAGGAAGAACATCAATAAAGTAATCGTGTCAGAAGTCATCATCGAGATGGTTCACCTAAAAAAAAAAAAAAAAAAAAAATTCAATTAAATGGAAATAAATGCTTTGTTTCTATAAAACAACATAGGATTTATTACATTAGGGTGACCAGACGACACTGTTTTCGGTGTACTGTCGCCGACTAGAGTTGTCCCCATAAATATCAGGTTTAAGAGCATATTCTAAACAACCCCCAAATACACTGGAAAATAGGGCTGGGCGATATATCTAACGATATGATCATGCGCATTTAATCAGTAAAGCTGCTTCCGTGATCACCGCTAAAATCGCCATCACCTGCTTATAATTGGAGTGGCATTTAATAGACAGCAGAGGTGGGACTTTCAAGTCATATCCAAGACCTCAAAGGGTTAAAGTTAATGAGATAATTAAGTGACTAATTAAACGATGATTGTACATTAGTGATGAACTTCTGCTGTTAACAATCAACATCACTGAAGTAAAGAGAAACACAAGAACTACAACTGAATTTAGCCACAGCCTTCAACTGAAAAAAAAAGTAAAAGAAAAAAAAAACACTATGCCACCATAATTGTGGTCAGGGTTTGCTTTAGGTAGTCTCTTGACCCTTTTATTAATTCAAAGCAATTTGATTCAAAACAATTTCAATATTGTTTTCGCAACAAACATGTATGCATTGCTGAGTCGAACCTTGCAGTAACAGATGATTTTCTGCTTTTCTGCTTGTAACTCATGTTGACTTGGACATCGTGAGATAGTCTTCTTTGGATTGTTGACTGACATTCAGCTTTTACCAGAGTTGGGACTTTTAAGTCACAAGCAAGTCTTCAAGTCGTATCCCAAGTCCTCAAAGGGTTAAAGTTAATGAGATAATTAAGTGACTAATTAAAATGATGATTGTGCATTAATGATGAACACCTGCTGTTCTTGAGAATTACAGAGGATCAGATGTTGATGTTTTATTGGTTAAAGTGATGCAACCATAATGGAGATCAGTGTTTGCTTTAGTGGGGCTCTTGACCCTTGACTGTCATGTTAGATCTCTTTATGTAGCATTGCATGAGGTGCTATAAAGCAGAGAGAAGAAATTAATCTGTATGTGATAGGTGGTCAGATTACAATCAAATTAACATTAGCTCTATTTAAGTTTGGCATAATCAACCCAGTAAAACTGCACTATGGAAAAAAATTAAGTGAATTTTAAATCTACTAAGTGCATACAAAATTAGAAAAACTATACTCTGTAGACACACACAGACATCAAGAACCAGCATATGACTCTCAACAGTGGTGACAATCAACAAAATGTTGCATGCTGGGTAAAACCTTAGTAAAAACTCCCGTCATGCACTGCAGTATGAAAAATTGTCACCACTGTTGAGGATCGTGTGATAAGTGTGTTTGTCTAAAAACCTGAACTGATTGTCTCCTTTTGTGTCTTTCAACATTGAAGCATTGTGATTTTTTTTTTACTTCAGTTCAGTAATAGCTAAGTGTGAGTGTACTATCCAAAGATAAACACAATTTCATGATGTTCAGTCATCATGAGTTATAAGCAGAAAAAGCATAAGATCATCTGTTACTGCAAGGTTCGACTCAGCAATGCATACATGTTTGTTGCGAAAACAATATTGCAATTGTTTTGAATCAAATTGGTTTGAATTAGTAAAAGGGTCAAGACACTACTTAAAGCAAACCTTGACCACAATTATGGTGGCATAGTGTTTTTTTTTTCATTTACTTTTTTTTAATTTGAAGGCTGTGGCTAAATTCAGTTGTAGTTCTTGTGTTTCTCTTTACTTCAGTGATGTTGATTGTTAACAGCAGATGTTCATCACTAATGCACAATCATCATTTAATTAGTCACTTAATTATCTCTTTAGCTTTAACCCTTTGAGGACTTGAATATGACTTGAAGACTTGCTTGTGACTTGAAAGTCCCACCTCTAAAAGACAGAGCCGTAGATCGCTGACAAGCCACGCCATATCGCGTTCATTATCGAAGGCGATTCATCTGCGATAATGAACGCGATATGGCGTGGCTTGTCAGCGATCTACGGCTCTGTCTATTAAATGCCACTCCAATTATAAGCAGGTGATGGAGATTTTAGCGGTGATCACGGAAGCAGCTTTACTGATTAGATGCGCATGATCATATCGTTCGATATATCGCCCAGCCCTACTGGAAAAGCCAGACTAATTTGAGCCAGATGGCCATCATATGATTGGGATTAATTTCACCAGCAGAGGGCGCTGCGAACTGATTACTTGCTCGCACGCCGCTACTGTAGCCATGAAAAGCTTGGACGAGAGCAGAGCGCTATTATCATCAGTTATCAAAAGAGACGGCATATTAAAACAACGTAATGTTTATGGGCAGTTTATAACAAGAGATGTAGTTTGCGGGATTGTTTTGGACACAATAAGCCTATTAAATGTTCCTGAAACTCCACGTCACAACTCTGATGTCTCTGATATGAATGAAATAAAAAAAAATATATATAATTATTATACTTGCACAATTACATTTGCAGAAAGCGCATACTTTGTAGTCTATGAGTCTAAAATTGAAAGGTAGTAGGTACGGTATGTAGCCTACACACGGTTGTGAAAATGTTAAATACAGTTAGAAAATAACATATTTATTGTTTAATTTATCATATGTTGCCATATTTATTGTTTTATTTTACTTTGTTTTTGTGAAGCCATAATTTTGTTATAATACCAGCCTGTTTTGGGATGTATAATATATAAAATATGCTACTTGAGTAATTTTACTTGATTTTTGTAGTTAAGTATTATTGTTGAGGTATTCATACTTTATTCATGTAAAATGTAAACCGAGTACTTGTACGTTTACTTGATTACATTTCTGAGGGAAAAAAACTGTACTTTTTACTCCATACAATTTTATTTCAACTTAAGAACTCATTCATTTTTTTGCCATTTTATTAATCTCATGCACATTAAATATGGTAAACCGAAACTCAAAAGTGCTACTGATGTGCAAAGACAAATAAAGTTTGTTTTCATGCATCAAGCACATACATTTCAGCTTCACTTTAACCAAATTTCTGGCATCAAAAGTTTGCGTTTCAAAATTACAAAGTTTCTTTTTTCCCCTAAAAAAATCTCTATCTACCCATCCATCTATATATATATATATATATATATATTAGTGGTGGGCCGTTATCAACTCTTATATGGCGATAAAAAAAAATCGCTATTAATCTATTCTCAAAGTTGGGTTGGGAGCTGGGTCTATACTAAGCAAGCTATGATGACTTTCACCTTGATATTTTATATAACCGCCTGGATAAGACCAGCCTAAAAAGATGCTCAGGACAGTTGACGGGCCACTGCTGCTCATCGTCACGAAAGCGTATCTTTTTCACATGTTTCACATGTTTTCATATATTTTTACCGCTTGTCGATTTAAACATTAAAGCACGTTAATGTTAAAACATTAACGTTAGCTGGTTACTCGTGAGCTGTATTCAGTCTGCACGAGAGAGAGAGCCGTGTATCACGGACAGCGACACTGAACCGAGCTCTCTTTTGTGAAGTTCTCCTCGAAATCCCTCCTGCACCTGAACGAACAAATACAAATCGCAGTTTGAACAAACAAAAAGATGTGAAAGAGACCAATTCAGTATCGCGGTGTTCTGGTGTTGAGGGCTCATGCACAGAAAGGCACAAAACATTTGAACACCGAATTTGCTGATTTTTGCTCTTGTGCCGACAAATACATACAAAATGTCAAAATATCCACCTTTAAAATTATGCTCGAAAAAACTGTCAGTTATTTCTTAAGTGAAAGTAAACAGTTGAGGAAAAAATGGGATGTGTATTATATTGGATGCGTTCATTGTCTCTTAAAGTGACCGCGCCTAATTTAGCTACTGGCTGCTGTAATGTTAATCCAAGAAAATGAAAATGAAAATCACTCACTGCTCTTGACCGAATTACTTTGTAGTTTTAACAGTGAAACCAAAATTATTATTATTATTATTTTTATTGTTGTTAGCTTAACCGTTGCAAATAAACATAAATTTTATATTTAAATACGTTTTAAAAATATGCTACACTGTAAAACCCGACCAGTAAACTTAACTCAAACCGTTTGAGTAAACAGATTGCCTTGATTTAAACCATGTAAGTTTTAAAACTTTGCGATTAAGTAATGAAATGATTAATTGAGTGATAATTGTGAATTAGTGATGAACACCTGATAACCTGACTGACCTTATTTCTGTCAGACGTCTACAGAAGATCTTATTGAGAATGAACTAAGGTTTAGATGTTGATTTATTGTTTCATTTGAAGTAACCATGTTAGAGATCAGTGTTTGCTTTAGTTGTGCTCTTGACCCTTGACTTCAGTCTTTGTGTTTTCTCTGGCTTTTATAACCATGGTTTTCTAAAATATGTTTGTTATAACTCAAAAACCCAGAGAAAATATTAACAGGTATTGGTTGTTATGTAGCTTTCTGGTGATGACAATCATCAATTATGGAGCTGTTTAGAATTCAAAAACTGACTAAATACGTGATGCATGATTAGTTCAACTCAGTAGTTCAAACCATTCAAAGAGCCAGTGGTTTCATCGTAATCAGTTTAAATAAAATTACTGAACACTTTATGCACATACATCTTTCTTCTATGGCAGTAATTAGTCACACACAGACATCAATAATCAGAATATGAACCTCAACAATACTGACAAAAAAAATTGCTGCAATGCATGCTGGGTATTATTATAGTACAAAACTAATCTATGGCTCCCAGCATGCTCTGCTGCATTTATTTTTATTATGGTAACCATTGTTGAGGTTCATATGCTGATTATTGATGTCTGTGTCTGACTGTTTAACACCGTAGGAGGCAGAACAGTTTAGAAAGTCCTTTATATTATCTGATTATCACAGAATCACTGCTTCTTAGAATGTTATTAAACTAATTACAGAACACTTACTTCATCAGAGATTACTTTTCCGATCAGCTCAATAATTGATGATCATCATCAATGGGTTAAGTACAAAATGCCAATGGCTTTTCTTCTGTGCTTTTGAGATACAACAAACATGCTTCTGAAACATGTGGTTATAACAGCCAGAAACACAAAGACAGAAGTCAAGGGTCAAGAGCCCAACTAAAGCAAACACTGATCTCTAACATGGTTACTTCAAATGAAACAATAAATCAACATCTAAACCTTAGTTCATTCTCAATAAGATCTTCTGTAGACGTCTGACAGAAATAAGGTCAGTCAGATTATCAGGTGTTCATCACTAATTCACAATTATCACTCAATTAATCATTTCATTACTTAATCGCAAAGTTTTAAAACTAACATTGTTTAAATCAAGGCAATCTGTTTACTCAAACGGTTTGAGTTAAGTTTACTTGTCGGGTTTTACAGTGTAGCATATTTTTAAAACGTATTTAAATATAAAATCTATGTTTATTTGCAACGGTTATGAAAAAAAAAAAAATAATAATAATAATAAAACATTTATAACAGTAAAACAGCGACATCTGCTGACGGACACATGCTGCGCTGTCACAGGAACATCCCAGCTGAAGATAATGAGGAAATGATGTCGCTCCTTTAGCAAAGTGCATTCCTAACGACTACTTACGACTAACGACTACCCCTAATATATATATATATATATTATATATATATATATATATATATATATAGCAGAACTGTAATAATGTGAGAAATGTTGAAGGTGTCTGAATAAATGTAGGTTTGATTGTATATTTCATTTTTACATTGAAGACTATCCAGTGCTATTTTAGATTTAATTATTTGGTTTCTGTACCTTGACACCTGCAAACTTGAAAAAAACGTAAACATTGTGTAAATAGCACAAATAAATAAAAATAAACGAACATACAAATTAAACAATTTCAAACAGGGCCCACTGGTAAAATCTTCACCAGGCCCCGCTGACCCCAGCTACGGCCCTGCTCACGCCTGTTTCACACATACTCCGTCTGCAGTGCATATGCAGTCCGTGTGCGTAACGTATGTGCTTTCACACAGGACACGTTTGCAGTTCGCTACTCGGTACGTAAATGATCGCTGCACTGCTGGAGACTAGGGATGGGCGTTTTCCGCAAATATCACATTTGAATATTTGAGCTCACAAAAAATGAATATTCGAATATTAGTTTATTTAAATTAAGTCTAATGAGACAGACGTTATTTTTCAGCAAAATTTATTGTTTCCGTCATTTTGAACAAGCTTACACACAATAAGCTTGAACATTTCACATCGTGTTTTGTAGCTGAAAACCTTTAAAGATGCATGCAAACAAACAAAAGTACAGATTAAAAGCAAAAAAAGAAAAAAAAAGTGAACAAAGAAAAAAAGAGTGAACAAAGAAAAAACGTAAAGCAGCCTGCAGCAATTAGGCTATTTTAGAACGTAGCCTACACTTAACTTTGAAACATTTAAACTGTCAGCAAATCTTTTTTGCTTTTTTCTATTGTTTTACATGTTCTTGTTAAGAAATATGGTCATGTAAACATGATCGGGGGAAAGTCGGCTCTTTAGTCTGTTAACAATAAGGCCGGCCGCGGAGAAAGCGCGCTCTGACGGCACAGACGTTGGCGGGACTCACAAATAACGGTGTGCTAAGCGAGTAAGTTTTGTGAAGTGCATCGTGTTTTCGTTTCACCACTGGATGGGATCCTCATCTGGTGGAATACATGGCTCCAGCAAGAACTGTTCCCACTCGTCTCGGCTGGACTCTCTGTAATCATCGCTGAAGAACTGGCTCAGCCTTTTCCGACGAGTGGGCATTGCATCCTCTTCATCGTTGGTGACGGCGGCTGCATCCGCACCACTCGCATCAAGGAAAATGTTCTGATAATGTTCAAAACGTTTTTTTTTCTTACTTCTCCCATTTTTCATCGAGAAACCTGAGATGTTTGTGCCGAGGGTCTAGGGCAGACGCGAGAAGAGGAGTTTTCACTGCATTCTCCAAGTGAGCGGTGTTTATTCGTTGCTTGAGAGATGCCGCAACAATGTTCTTGAATTTGGTCACTTTCTGTGATTCTCCACGGCATTTTTTAAGTACTGTAGAAGACCGCAGTTCTTAGGGGCCTTTCACATATCGCGTCTTTTGCGTGCTCAAGTTCATTATTTCCAATGTAGGCGCGTGGTATGCGTGCTCAATGGAAGCGACGTGGTCTTCATGGAGAGAGCGCGTCATTGTTGCTTAGCAACGGCAGATGCCTAAGGAGCATTTCTGCCCGAGCGCTTTGGAAAGAAGGAGAAAGTGGCGCGTCTAGCGTTTTCCACGCATTTTAGGCGTGATATGTGGACGGCCCCTTATTCATTCATTAATTATTTTTTGCTTGCATACATCTTCAAATATGCCGTGGAGAATCACAGAAAGTGACCAAATTAGGATTTATTGTGAACTTTTTTTTTTTTTTTTTGCGAAAATCGAATATTTTTATTTATCGAATAATTAGAGCAGAACGGATATTCGAATGTTCGACTACTGCAGAAGCAACGCTCCTGGAATGCACCTGGAATCCGTTAACATGGGTGCGTAAAAAAATATGCAACGCATACGCACTGCAGACGGAGTATGTGAGAAACAGGCGTAAGGTTGTTTGCACCTTGTGCAATGTGGAATTAGTTTACAGCTTTTTCAAGCACTTTGTGATGCATTTTGGAAACAGGAGATGAGCCCCTTTTCTAATGCGTCACCTGGCTTGATAAACCCCTTCTCAAAGACTTACTGTTTGTCAATTCTATTTGGGTAGCATACATATTCTGAATGCCTTCGGCAGAATTCAAATGAGCCATTTTAATCTAGAATAATCTCAAATAATTTCAAAATCACAGTGAGATTAATCTAGATTAAAAAAATTTACCTATGCCCACCACTAATATATATATATATATTTTTTTTTTTTTTGGTAAGCTGTATATTGGCTGAATGCATAAAATGGCTGAGTGCAAATACTATCAGTGACGAGAATTTAAATCCATTTCATGTTTTGGTAGGGATGACAGCTTTTTTTTTTTTATTAAATGTAAAACAATTCAAAACTTGTATATATTATATACATATAGTCCCCGTTTTTAAAGTCGTAGATAATGACAAGTGATATTTTAGTGATATTTTTACCACTGAACTAGAAAATGTCCCCGGTTTTCATGGTTACCTTACATTACATACCTTATAGTTAATTTGAACAAAAGACTGACTTCTGCATGCTGATATGTGACTGCTCCAAAAATGTATTGATACAAGTACAATATTTCAACCACCAGGTTATATCAGGCACAAACCAAGAATGGTATGTGCCCCTGGCAACCAGCGATGATTCGAGGTTGTGGCATAGGGACATAACGTCTCCGTTCCCATCTCGGTTATGTACGTAACCCTGATGAAGTGAACGGATGTTACATAGACATTCCCTTTCTGTGGGTCACTACGAGTTATGTCGTGATGACTAGGGTTGCAAATGTTTTCTTTTAAGACTAGAAACTTTCCATGGGAATTTATGGGGGATATATGGGAGTTGACAGGAATTTATAGGAATGAATGGGAATAAACTGGAAATTTGCTAAATTGCAGGAACTGGGACTTAAACTTAGTCGAAAAAAAATCTTGCAGCAATTTCTACCCTATACACTGCTCAATCGCAGGCACACAGCACACTGCAGGGCTATTGAGGCCACACACCCTACAGGCGCACTGTGCTTTTCTCCATAACATGAACAGATCATTTCATAAATCCTGTACACAAAACATCAAAAATGTCCATCTTGGTAAGTATTCATGTTAATTTTTTATGCAATATTTCAATTCTGCACTCAAGTAACACAATCCATCGGAACGTGTGTGGCACGTGTCACTCAGTTTGTCCCCATGTGCCAATGAACAAGCTTTTATATTTACCTGAAATAAACATGCTCAGTTGAATGTTATTAAAGAGTGCGATATAATTATATTGACGGTACATTTGAGTATTTTGCTAGCTGACCCCCAGCTAACGTACAAAACCACACTACAGCATTAGCGATTACTTACATTACATTAATTAAATATTACATAGCTGTGGATAGCGAATAACAAACAGATTTTGGGATAGCTTTTTTTTTTTTTTTTTTTGACTGCTTTAATTTACGATTGTGCTATGATTGACAATCCGCACCACATGTTTTTTTGTCTAGTCATCATGGCCTCATCAAAGATCACGGAGGTCCGGAATGGGATATTTCAATCGGCACAGCACCAATCTCCGGTGTGCAATCTCTAAAAATCAACTTCGAAATGTATATCATCTGACATTATATGTTCCCTTTGACGTGTTTTTCTCACCTTTTGCATAAGCGGCATTCCTCATAATAAGTGTGCTTCCATTAGTCCATTATCACGTGCGCTTTCTCTTTCTTTTCGATGGGTGACAACAAACATTAAAGTGCATTTCCCCCACCTGCTGTACTGGAGTGTGTGCCAACAATTTGTATATTCTTTCTAATTAAAAAAATACCACTACTAATAATAAAATATTAAATTATTTCAATTTTACTCAGTTTCTTAAAGCAAGTAAGGTTTAATTCTTCTGGTTTACACTCACTCCATATTTCTCTATTTCTTCTTTATTCTTTGTCTCATGCAGTGGTGTAATGTAACGAAGTAAATATACTTCCTTACAGTACTTAAGTTTTTTTTTTTTTTTTTTTTTTTTTGCAGTATCTGTACTTGAGTTTTTATATTTCAGCCAACTTTTACTTTTAATCCACTACATTTACTAAATAAAATGTATTCTGTTACTCCGATAAATTTACCATTAGTATAATGGTTATTTACTACAAAACAGTCAGAAGAACACAGACTGCAGGAAAGCAGCTGACGAGTCAGTGCAGCGTTAAATACACATCTGTTCATGGGCAAACAAGTGCAAGTGCGCGCACAATTGCGAATTATTTTATTTTCCATTCAAGTCGAGTCAGTGGTGCGAAAGTGAAAGTGAAAGTATCCCAGCCGGCATTTCAACGCTGAAGGTCGTTCATGTGCCGGCTGGGATGGTAACCAGGGCTTGACATTAACTTTTTTGCTGGTTTTCCAAAGTTACTAACCACGCAGCATTTTTACTCGCCACATTTTTGTTGTTGTGAAATTACCTGATTAAAGTTGACTATGGCGTGCTACTTGAACTAGATTTACAACCCTTTTAAATGTAAAACCACCCAAATCAAGACTACATAGGGTACAATAAGGTTGTGTGTAAAGCTCCTTTTTTAAATAAAACCATGTATTAAGATAAAGACATAAAAAGTAGCTTCTTATTGCATAATAAAAGTGGTGCATGGATGTAGAAGATTAATAAAAAAGATTTAAAAAACTCTTTAGAATTAGAAACACTGTCTGTTTAAACATCAGAATCAGACTCAGGATTACTTTACTGAGCCACAATGGGAAATTCTTTGTTACAAGTTCCAATGGAAAGAAGGCCAGTCTCGAAACCTCACAAAAAATGCATGCCATGGTTGCATGGACAAAGTTGCTTTTATCTTCATCAAAATTTTAGGGGAACGTTCCTCTCATAATAAAGAACACATTTCAGTTTGTGTCATTTTTTTGCTCAGGCCCTAATAATGACTACTGCAACCCTCTTCGGACACCTTGGCAATTGAATCGCCATTTGCCAGTAAATATTTTAGTTTACTCGCCAGACTGTTTATTTAATATAACTTCAGTGATGAGAAATAAATTTTATAACCATGTTTGAATGCATATTAGTCGTTTTAACTGAACATTTTAACTTGAGATGTGGTTGTTTTTTCTGTCATTTAATGTTTCTGACAAAAAAATGGGTAAAAACTAAAAAAAATACTGATAGGATAATAATGATACAAATTCTAATAATGAGAACTAAAACATACTAAGGATTACTAAGGATTAACGAGCTGCTGGATTCATGAATATTAATCAGGTTTGTGTGTTCGCTTGAACTGATTTGTTGAAATTAAAACATGGACGATAATAGGCATTAACTCCACCCACTACCGGAAAACCTGGCTGTTTTTAAAAGATGAAGACTTCCTTAGGAACGCCGTTATTTTGACTGGAAAATACAACAAATAATAATGCATTCTGTTAGGAAGTACAGTTCTGTTTCCATCTGATTCAGATCACAGTGTGAACACAGTCTCTGCTCCACTGGCAGCCATGTTTTTCTGTGTCTGCCCGTCTCTATCATCAGCTTGTGTCCGCTGAGTCTGTATCTGGTCAGTGTGCTTCTCAGTTTCTTATCTGAACCTGTGTACAGATACTCTGCCATACTGTACCTCTCTTTAGGGTCAAATAGCATTGCATTTTACTCTGTTGTTGTGTTTGGGTTTGCCAGTGAGTGATGTAATTCTGTATGATTTGTGCAGTAATCTGATTGATTCTGATGTGATTCAGAGCATCAGTAGATGTTAGTGAAGCATCAGGACTGAAGCTCTGGATCAGCTGAGGGAGGGGCTACTTTCTTTGCTCATCTCTTGGTATAGCAGGGCTTTATACTGATATGATTGAGGGTCACTGAGTTTCAGATGTTTCCAGAATTGAATTGCCCTTTTTTGTATCTTTATGATTAGAGGATATTTGCCTAGTTCTGCCCTGCATGCATTATTTGTTGTGTGCCGGTGCACATGTAATATATTTTTACAGAGTTCTGCATGCAGGGTCTCAATTGGATGTTTTTCCCATTTGGTGAAATCTTGATTTGGATTGGTCAGTGGACCCCACACCTCACTGCCATAGAGGGCAATGGGCTCAATTACTGATTCTAATATTTTCATCCAAATTCTAATAGGGATTTCTAAACGGCAAAACATTGAAAATGTATGGCGTAGAAGGCCCTGCGTGCTTTATCTCTCAGTTCATTCACAGCATGATTACAGTTTCCTGTGGATGTGATTTTTTTTTGTGGATGCGCACACACGTGCATACCAGACACACTGGGAAGGAACTTTTAGATGCACGATTGGGGAAAGAGACCCTTAGGCACCGCCATCATCAATTAAAAAAGAGAAGGTGTGTCCTGTTTCAAACAGGCATTATTAATATACCATGTAAGGTGGTATGTGCTACAAATGGTTAAACCACTATCAGTGAGTCTGCCCATGGGGTGGGGCCACCGCCGTGCAAGGCAGTGTCCCACATTGTCCCTCAGAAACATACCCCTTGTCCCCCCTTGGGCTTATTAGCAGGTGGTCACCCTAGGCAGTATTGTTCTAGCAGGTCCAGGTTCTGCTGTAGTCCTTGTTGAGTGGGAGACAGCAGAACCAGATCATCTGCATACAGCAGGCGTTTGATCTGTGAGTTGTGTAGTGTGAGGCCAGGGGCTGTGGATCGCTCCAGACTGCTTGCCAGTTCATTGATGTAAAATAATGTTGGGCTTAAGCAGCAGCCCTGTCTCACACCACACTCTTGGGAAAGATACCTCGTACGTTTGGTGCCAATTTTTTTTATGCCACATTTACTTTCAGTGTACATTGATTTGATAAGGTTTTACATCCTATGCCGCTTTCAATAAGTTTGTAAAATAGTCCTTGGTGCCAAATTGAGTCAAAAGCTTTTTTTAAAGTCAATAAAGCATGCATATATTTTACCTTTATCTTGGTTAACATGTTTTTCAATTAGAGTATGTAATGTATAGATGTGATCAGATGTACGATAATTTGGTAAAAATCCAATTTGACTTCTGCTCAGTACCTTGTGTGTGGTGATGAAGTCTAATAGTCAAGCATTTATTATGCTACAGAATAAATTTCCCATGTTGCTGCTCACACAGATGCCTCTGTAGTTGTTAGGATCAAATTTATCTCCGTTTTTAAAGATTGGTGTTATCAATCCTTGATTACAGACCTACACTTAGAATCACATTGAATAGTTTTAGAATGGCCAATTGAAATTTACTGCTTGTGTGTTTCATTTCATTTAATATCCCATCAGGTCCAGATGCTTTTTTGAGTTGGAGTTTTTTTTTTCTCTTAAAGTTCTTTATCAGTTATTGGGGAATTTAATGGGTTTTGGTTATCTTTGATTGCTAATTCTAGTTTTCCCAATTGGTTGATTATTTGGTTTTGTTTACAGTTCGTGTCTGTTTGTACTTTATTAAACAATGTTTGGAAATGACTTTCCCATATTTCTCCATTTTCGATTGCCAATTCAAATTCATGATCAGTTTTTTTTTTCAGATTGTTCCAGTTATTCCAAAATTGGTTTGTGTTCACTGACTTCTCAATTATTGTGAGTTGGTTTGGGGTGTATTGTGTTTTTTTGGTTCTGAGTGTATGTTTGTATTGTTTTAGTGTTGCACAGTAAAGAAGGCAGATCTCTTTATTATTTGGATCTCTGTGTTTCTGATTTGACAGTGTTCTCAGTTTTTTGCGAGTAGTTTGGCAGTCCTGATCAAACCAATTTTTGTCATTTTTGGGTATTTGATTTTTTTCCAGTTTTTGTTTTCAATTTGTATAGTTTTGCTGATTTTTTGAATATGTCATTTAAATCTTTGACCGCAAAGTTGACACCTTCATTAGTGTGAGCATAGATGTTATTTAGAAATGTATCTATCAACGTGGCTTGTTGTGGCGGTCGTGACCCAGTGAAACACAGGGAGAGAGAGATCCAATAGCAGTATGTTCTTTTATTGGGGTAATCCAAACAAGCCGGGGTCAAAACCAGAAAACAATCCAAAAAATAACAAACAGGGAAGGAACAGGAAGGGAACAGGAACAGTAACTCGGAATGCGAGGAATCTCAGAGGACAAGAAGACTGGGTACAGAAAGAAACTGAAGGAAACGGAAGGAAAGGACTCCATCCAGACAACAGGAAAAGACTGGTAATTATAGGGAGGCTAATGACTAATAAGTGAAGATACCTGGTGCAATTAACAGGGGTGCAATTACTGTGATGAAGGGACGAGGCTATTGGGAATTGTACACAGCAAAATCCCCAGTGTTAATTTAACACTCTGAGTGTGGACTCATATAAACACTGAAGCAGTGTTAAAAGTAACACTGAAGCAGATTTGAAGTTAATGAGATAATTAAGAAGTTAATTGAGTTATGATTGACCATTATTGAAGACACCTGATGTTAACAAGCAGAATCACCAAACAAGAAAATCACAATTTGTGTGTCACCATTATAGTGGTCAGTGTTTGCATTAGTTGGGATCTTGGCTTGTGACTTTTTACTTTTAAAATGTGTTTGGCAAGCCAAGAGCAAAAGTAATCGGGTGGTGATGATTATGTTTTAATGTAATCGTTGTTTGACCTGGATTACTGAACTCATTTAAACTTTTTTCTCCAAGTAAAACTTCCATTATTGATTGTAACAGCTTTGATTCAACAAAGTCTGTATTCTCTATACTGGCTGTTTTGTAGGCATCTTTTGCAAGTGGTTCTGATGTTTTCTTTTTTTTTATTTAAAATGTTTGATTTTAGGCACACAAAGATAACAAGAATCAGCGTATGAATCTCAACAACGGTGACAAACAGCATTTTCAGATAAACCGATCTACTCTGGACATCACAAAACTAGATACAAAAAATTCACACAAACAGCAAAAATAAAATATAGTTCGAATAAAAAGTTAAAAAGACAGTTCAGATCATAATTTATTCATGCCGCAATGCATGATGGGAGCCATGGATGAGTTTTTATTGGCTACAACATGCTTTTTTTTAACTAGAACTAACTTTTAAAAACATGTCATAATATGCCAAAAATGCTGGATTGCTTACTTTTTTTTCCACTTAATTTATGTATAGAGTAAAGAAACCTGACCTCAGGCGTTCAGGTCACTCCATGACAATTAGTTCAAACCACAATCAATAGCACACATGATTGCCTTTGCTCTGGTCTGTATGTTATAATTCAGTTACCACAGACATACAAAGTCTAAAGTAAATAACTGAAGGTTCAAGATCCCAACTAAAGAAAACACTGACCACTACAATGGTGACACACAAATTGTGATTTTCTCGTTTGGTGAGTCTGCTTGTTAACATCAGGTGTCTTCAATAATGGTCAATCATAACTCAATTAACTGCTTAATTATCTCATTAACTTCAACTCTGCTTCAGTATTACTTTTAACACTGCTTCAGTGTGTATATGAGTCCACACTCAGAGTGTTAAATTAACACTGGAGATTTTGCTGTGTAGTGCCTACATCGAGGTGTCTAGGGGCAAGTGAGCCCACTAGTGGACACCCAGGGAAACAGAGACCAGACAGCGTGACATTACCCCCTCCTCCACGGAGCAGCTACCAGATGCTCCAACCGAACCCAAGAAGAAACCAAAGACACAAAGAGACCAGGAGTGAGGTGGAGCGGCGGAGGACCAGGAGGAGGGACGGAGGGCCAGGTAAAATGGGGAAACAGAGACAAGAGGACCAGGTAAAATGGGGAAACAGAGCTAAGAAGTGCAAACACAAAAACAAGGAGTCCAGGAGGGAGGTGGACCAGCAGAGGATCAAGGGGAGGGATGGCGGGCCAGTTCCCGGTTGCATGAAACTCCTTAAGCTAAGAAATCCCTTAGAAATAAGGTTAAGGGTACCCTTAGTGAAACTTGGGTTGCAAGAAAAAAACCCTAAGGGTTTCCTTAAGGAACTTAAGGCTGTTGTTAAGTTTTTCCCCTTAATTATCTAAGTGTTCCCTTAAGCGTTGCTACAAAGTCCTTAGTGACCATTTCACCTTAATAAATTTAAGGGACCAAAACAGCTCCCTTAAGTCAACTTTAACTCAAAATAAGATGGCTGATTTAGTGTTAATTGAAGAGGAGGAAATACCAAGACGTGTTTTTAAAGATCGTAATAATCCCTTGGAGACGATGAATAATACGCAGTTATTGAGAGAGTATCGGTTTGACCGCCAGTCAATCCTTAGTCTCACGCCACACTTGAACATGACATTGAGCATCAAACCCGGCGAAGTTACCCAATTCCAGCACTTCTTCAAGTTTTAATTGCCTTGCGGTTTTTTGCTTGCGGTACTTTTCATTCTGTCATCGCCGATGTCTTTAAAGTACACAAATCTACTGTCTGCAGAACTATACATTGAGTGGCCTTAGCTCTGTGTCGCCAAATTGACAAATACGTACAATTTCCTTCCAAAGATGAGGAGGATGCAATAGCGGAGCGTTTTTTGCAGTCGCTGGATTTCCCACGCATTTGCGGAGTAATAGATGGAACACACGTCCGGATTCAAGCCCCTCACCAATATGAAGATCAATTTGGTAACCGCAAAAACTTCCATTCCATAAATGTCCAGCTAATATGTGATCCAGACTGCAAAATAACAAATGTTACGGCTGAGTGGCGTGGGAGTTCCCATGACGCACGACTGTTATCAGAGAGTAACATTTATCGCCGTTTTGAGAATGGATCACACAGGGGCTTACTTTTGGGGGACAGTGGTTATCCCTGTCGTTCATGGCTGATGACACCTCTCAGGAATCCAGTAGGAGATGCACAGGCAAAATTTATATATATATATGTATATATAATCTAATAACCTAGATGTCACTACCTTTGGGCTGTATTGCTGGGAGTGGGGCTTGTCACTCGAAAATCTTCCCAGTTATGAGTAGGTAGGCTGAAAAGTATTATTATTATTATTATTATTATTATAACCACTTACGAAAACAAAAGATGTTTTACAAACTGCACGCAAAAAATGCAGTTTATACATATGTATGTATATGTAATTTAGGTTGTAGTGCTCATTTGTATTATTTTACCTGCTTCCCGAACTGCTTTGAGGAACGCCTGGAATACCAACTAGAGAAGGAGAATCCTTCCCTAATATATCTTGTACCAATTTTGCTGTGTCGGATAGGTCTTGTGGCGGTGGCCCTCCTCCTTTACACAGCAAAATAATAACATTGTTCCATACCAAGCGCGATACCTTTTTTTTGTACAATTTATCAGGCACGAGCATGAACGTTACTCACCGGTCTTTCCGAATTCTTTTTTATTGATTGCTATTTCTTTTCTTGAACTCACCACTATGTTTTCATACTTTTTCATAACTTCTATAACTGTTCGCTTGACAGCAAGATTTCTTGAATTTATTTTTTCTGTTATCTCCTGCCAAGCTTTCGATTTGTGCGAATGAGTGACTGATGGGTTATAGCGGCTTTTGAGAATGTTTTTTTTTTCTGTGAATTCTTCTAAAAGAATTGCCTTTTTGTCCTCTGTCCAGTTTTGTTTACGTTTTTTGTTTGCTGTTATGTTTGTACTCTCCATAGCACAAATATATTAATACAAGTGTGATTTTAGTAAGGGTTTGGCTTTGTGGTTCATTATGTTCTGTTTACTGTTAGAGGTAGTAACTATAGCAACCGCGGCGATCTTTGCCGTATGTTGTCAGAAACTACTGTGAAACGCTTAGTATAAACACTTAGGTAAGGGTGACAGTTAAGAGGTTTCTTGCAACGCTCTTAATGAAATCCCTTACCTCAGGGATTTTTTCTCCCTCAGGGAAACCCTCACTTAAGGAGTTTCATGCAACCAGGCACTGGTCCTTAGAGGGAAACAGAGAGAAAGACAAAGACAAGGAACCCAGGAGGGAGGTGGACCGGCGGAGGATCAGGGGGAGGGACGGAGGGCCAGGTCTATAGATGGAAACAGACAGAAGAGAAACAAAAATGAAAACAAAACAACAACAAACACAAGTCCAGGAAGGACATAACGTGAAGCCCACCAGGGCGGAGCAGAAGACCACCACATCCGTGTGGTCGAGACAGAAGCCCACCAGGGCAGCGCAGCAGACCAACACATCCGTGCGGTCGAGATAAAAGCCCACCTGGGTGGCGCAGAAGACCACCACATCCGTGCGGTCAAGACAGAAGCCCACCAGGGCGGAGCAGAAGACCACCACATCCGTGCGGTCGAGACAGAAGCCCACCAGGGCGGCGCAGAGGACCACCACAGCCGAGCAGACGAGACAGATGCCCACCAGGGTGGCGCAGAAGACCATCACGGTGGGATCGATGATACATGAGAGCAAGTCTGGACAGGCTGAAACAGAGAACATGAACAAGTTAAGGGTGGCCTCCGTGGCCACGACAGGATCAGTCGAGCACTCAGAGAGCTCAGCTGAGACGTGGAGAGGCTCTGGTAGTTCAGCAGAGACATGGAGAGGCTTTAGTAGTTCAGCAGAGATGTGAAGTGACATTCAGCCAAGTATGGTGTCCCATACTCAGAATTTGTGCTCTGCTTTTAACCCATCCGAAGTGCACACACACAGAGCAGTGAACACACACACACACACTGTGAGCACACACCCGGAGCAGTGGGACTTGACCTGACTCTGGAGTGTCAACGGTGACTTGACCTGACTCTGGAGGATCAACAGTGAACTGACTCGACTCTGGAACGTCAACGGGGACCTGACTCAACTCTGGAAAGTCAACGGGGACCTGACTCGACTCTGGAAAGTCAACGGGGACCTGACTCGACTCTGGAAAGTCAACGGGGACCTGACTCGACTCTGGAAAGCCAACGGGGACCTGACTCGACTCTGGAAAGCCAACGGGGACCTGACTCGACTCTGGAAAGCCAACGGGGACCTGACTCGACTCTGGAAAGTCAACGGGGACCTGACTCAACTCTGGAAAGTCAACGGGGACCTGACTCGACTCTGGAAAGTCAACGGGGACTAGCCCTGACCCTGGAAGGTCAACGGTGACTAGCCCTGACTCTGGAGGGTCACAGAGCACCTGACTTGACTCTGGAGGGTCAACGGGAACCTGACTCGACTCTGGAGGGTCAACGGGAACCTGACTCGACTCGTGAGGGTCAACGGGAACCGGACTCGACTCTGGAGGGTCAACGGGAACCTGACTCTACTCTGGAGGGTCAACGGGAACCTGACTCGACTCTGGAAGGTCAACGGGAACCTGACTCGACTCTGGAAGGTCAACGGGAACCTGACTCGACTCTGGAGGGTCAACTGTGGCTGTCATCCTGTGCAGAGGCGCTGGACAAGCAGCCATCTTGTGCCATGACTCTGGACCGGCGGCCATCTTGGGCCGTGGCGCTGGGTCGGTGGCCATCTTGCTTTGTGACGCTGGGCTGGCGGCCATCTTGTGCTGTGGTGCTGGGCTTGCGGCCATCTTGGGCAGTGGCACTGGGCTGGCGGCCATCCTGGGCAGCAGCGCTGGGCTGGAGGCCATCTTGTGCAGCGGCGCTGGGATGGTGGCCATCTTGTGCCATGACTCTGGACCAGCGGGCATCTTGGGCTGTGGTGCTGGGCTGGCGGCCATCTTGCATCGTGATGCTGGCTTGGCGGCCATCTTGTGCAGTGGCGCTGGGCTTGCGGCCATCTTGGGCAGTGGCGCTGGGCTGGCGGCCATCTTGTGCAGCGGTGCTGGGCTGGCGGCCATCTTGTGCAGCGGCGCTGGGCTTGCGGCCATCTTGGGCAGTGGCGCTGGCTCGGGAGACGTACGCCTCCTCTCCCCTCTCCGTCCGCAATGGCTAGACGGTGGCTCCGATCCGTCCTTCACGTGCCCAGAGTCGAAGGGGGGCCATGGTGGAGAGCGATGCCGGACCTCCTCTCGACCACTCACTCCTCTGAGACCTCCCCGGGTCCCACGAAAAACGATCAGACGGGTTCCCTCAAAACAACTTTTTCTCCCCCGCTCGGTGGCTGGGGAAGAAACATCAAAAAACATACCGCTGGATCTTAGCATGATGGAGTCCTTCTGTGACGGTCGTGACCCAGTGAAACACAGGGAGAGAGAGATCCAATAGCAGTATGTTCTTTTATTGGGGTAATCCAAATCGTAATCCAAACAAGCTGGGGTCAAAACCAGAAAACAATCAAAAAAATAACAAACAGGGAAGGAACAGGAAGGGAACAGGAACAGGAACTCGGAATGCAAGGAATCTCGGAAGACTGGGTAAAGAAAGAAACGGAAGGAAAGGACAGACAACAGGAAAATTATAGGGAGGCTAATGACTAATAAGTGAACACACCTGGTGCAATTAACAGGAGAGCAATTACTGTGATGAAGGGACAAGGCTAGTGGGAATTGTAGTGCCTACGGTGAGGTGCCTAAGGGGAAGTGAGCCCACTAATGGACACCCAGGGAAACAGAGACCAGACAGCGTGACACTTGTCTCTTCCTCTAATATGGAGAATGTGTCTTCTCTGTAGTAGGGGGAATCTGATGGTGGGATGTATATGGCACACAGTATATGATGTGGTTGTGGAGTTTTGATTTGTACCAGATTATTTGTCCTCCTGAGTCTCTTCCCTGTCGGACTGTGTTGAGGTTTTTTGATGGTAGGATGAATTCTCTGTAGTTGGGTGGGCAGTGGGTGATGGTGTCTGCCCTGCTCCATGTCTCCTGTAGAGTCTGTTTTGAGATGTCAAGGAGTACTATAGCGTAGGACTATTTATATTAGTCTATTAATTAGACTAAATAGAATGAAATATAGGATGTTAAATTCAACCTTTAATCTGCACTTCCAGTACAAATTCCCAAAAGTTATTGTATAATAAAAGCATGCACGTTATGTAAAGTGATCGAACGAATGGAAAATAACTTAAATACAAACAACAAATATACAAATATAACCAATAACAACAGCAAGAATAAAAATAATAATAGTGTACAGTTGAAACACCTTAAATAACTTGCATATACATGAACCCAGAGCTGTGATTCTTGTTCCACACATGCGTATTATTGTTTTATTTAATTGTGGGAAATTTTAAATGTGTCCATCTTTCCACTCTGAAGATATCGGATACTGAGAGTGGTCTGGAGGTTCCTGGAGGAACTCAAAAAAAAAAAGGTTATTGTAAGATCTATTAACATTAAAGTGGTTCCTGGATGATCTTACTTCTAAAAGCCAGCATCTGGAAGAACCCAGAGATATATGTGACAAAAATGAAATATGACTGATTATTATTATTATTATTTACTTTATTGGAATGCTGGAACGTAATGACTTTTGTGGCACTTGCCATGCGTGAAAACAAAACAACTTTTATGATTAGAGAAGGCTGAATGAAAATTGTCACACTGTTTCTGTTTATAGTCAGAATTGGCTGTCATGACATAAATAAATAATTAAATAAATAAATAAATACAAATAAATTAACAAAAGGACATACAAGATCTACAAATCAGCCACAGTATATCCAAATAAATGTTTACAATTATTTTTGAAAACACTGTTCTCTGCAATAGGGAACATATCATATACGGTCAAACAGGCATCCAGTGGCTACACCGTGTTTTTACAAATTATTTTATTTATTCATTTCCTCCAGATTGCACTTTTATCTGCCACCATTTGAAGTGAAGTGAAGTGACGTGACATTCAGTCAAGTATGGTGACCCATACTCAGAATTCATGCTCTGCATTAAAAGGGGTGGTTCGGGATTTTTGACATCGGACCTCATTTTTAGTTCAGCCTGGTTGTTATTCATCAGTGGACACATTTTTTAAAAGAAATTATCCAGTCCTTATATTTGGATAGTTGGCCGATGCTAGGCTAGCGCGAGTCAATGGGTATATGTTAGCCAGCCATTAAAAACCGTTTTACCCACTCCACAGTGCACCAAACGCAAATCAATTATAACACTAGACTATCGATGCAAATGTCCGTTGAGAGAATAATGTTAGAAATCAAACTTACCTTTCATCTCAATGATCCTAAAGGAACTAGTTTCTCAGCCGCTGCGGAATTTTACTTTGCTCTGCTTATGTGATGTTAGTGATAATCAGTTTGCCAGCGGCAGGTAAATACACTTGCGTCATGTGTGGACCGGCTCACTCGGTTGCCTAGGTAATCAATATCACTCCGCTGCTGCTGTCGACAAGGCTTATGATTACAGGCAACAAATTATAACTAATGCAATGTGATGAAAGGTAAGTTTGATTTCTAACATTATTCTATCAACAGACATTTGCATCGATAGTCTAGTGTTATAATTGATTTGCATTTGGTGCACTGTGGAGAGGGTAAAACGGTTTTTAATGGCTGGCTAACATATACCCATTGACTCGCGCTAGCCTAGCATCGGCTATCTATCCAAATATAAAGACTGGATCATTTTTTTTTAAAAATGTCTCCACTAATGAATAACAACCAGGCTGAACTAAAAATGAGGTCCGATGTCAAAAATCCCGAACCACCCCTTTAACCCATCCAAAGTGCACACACACAGAGCAATGAACACACACACACACACACACACTGTGAACACACACCCGGAGCAGTGGGCAGCCATTTATGCTGCGGCACCCGGGGAGCAGTCGGGGGTTCAGTGCCTTGCTCAATGGCACCTAAGTCGTGGTATTGAAGGTGGAGAGAGAACTGTACATGCACTCCCCCCACCCACAATTCCTGCCGGCCCAAGACTCGAACTCACAAGCCTATGATTGCAAGTCCAACTCTCTAACTATTAGGCCACGACTTCCCATTTGTTAGATTTTAAATAAGTTTGTTGTATAACTTAAATACTGCAATAACTAAAAATAGTTTTATTGAAATAGGCTAAATGTTAAATAATTTGGAGGTGGATAACATTTAAACATTAAAAATATTGTTGAATATTGTGAAATGGACTCAACAGCACATCCATTTAACTAAAATACACTATAACAATCAATACAAAAGTAATATTTAGAATGTTTTTATTTCCCTAATTAAATAAGTTTAAATTATGTTTAAAAAAAAAAAAGAAAAGAAAATGCATGAGGGCTGGTGTCCTCGCGCGCGCGTGCGATTTCAAATACAAAGAAGTAACGGCTGATTTCCTCAAAGAAACAACTGCTGTGCGAGGTGAGTGAAGGCTAAAAATAAATACACAGATTTATTATTTGTATACTAATTACTAGACTGGCACGCTTAATTTTATGTTTTTATTTTAAAAGGATTGTTTTAACCGTTTACTAAATAGACGCGATGAATCTAATGAACTTTGTGGGACGAAATGAAGACTACAATCACAAGGTCACAAACAATCATTTTTAGTTAGCTTTACTCATTTTTTTCATTGTTTTAATCGTTGTAACTCTCTTCTTTTACTTTCCTAATTATTTGTTGTTGTTTGTTAAATAGTTCATGTTACACATGTTACATATAACGTATGTTAGGATGTCTAGCAAGTTAAGCGATTACACATAAATTACATAAAACTGTTTTTTTTTTTATTTTCTCTCATCAGAACATTCAATATACATGAGTTCTCTTAAAATCTCAAATGGTTCACAGAGCAGCACTATATAAGTATTTATTTATTTGCTTATTTGACATGGAAATAGCTGAAATGGTGTTTCAGTTTGGCCTAATCCAAAATTATATAGAATAGTATACACTGTTACACTGAACTGAATGAAACAGTTAAAAAAGTATCCATGCACTCTTTTATATTCAGCAGTCAATAAAGAAGTAGTGGACACCTCAAATGTGAGGCAGTGGACAGCTGCTGATGTCTGTTGCTTGCTGACAAAAAAAAAAAAAAAAAGGCCTCTCTGGACCTACCCCATCTTTTGCAGGTGTGTAAATAAGTGAACAATTGCAGAGGCACGCCAGAAACCCTTCTAAAACAATCAATTATATAGTTTATTAATAAGTATTTTTCTTCTTCTTTTATTATCTTCTGAGAAATCCTAGCATTGCCCTTCCTGTTACATGATGATCCTGCTGTCTGTATATGATAAATGAGGTAAGTCTGACCTTGTGCATGTGTCTATTCATATATAGTGTATACACACACATTACATACACTGTGTGTGTTTTGTAATAGACATTGTGAATTAATTAGTACACAACCATTAATCAATTCGCTAATATGACAAAACATTGTCTTTGGTGTTCCTCATTTTTAAGATACTTTGAAAAAACCCTGTGCTAAATGAATAAATAAATATATATATATATATATATATATATATATATATATATATATATATATATATATATATATATATATATATATATATATATATATATATATATATATATTTAATTTGATGTAAATCCCTATTTTTTCAACATACAGACTACATAATCTCAGAAAAGCTGTGGTAATAACAGGAGACCCATTTGGTGAGAGCAGCACTGCAGGATTTCCCGATGGTGAGGAGCTTCTTGCTGATGAACCTGCCCACATGAGTTCACCTTACTATGAGTGCCTATGTTCTGTTCAACATTATACAGAAAAGAACTTAAAAGTACACTAAAATGCACTATTTTTCTTTCTGCTATATCTTTTGGGCATTCAGGTGGAGATCATGGACCGTTTTCACAAGACTGATGATGCGTTTCAGCGGCCATCAGCATCGTAAATCCTTACAATTTTTGTATATTTAGATTTTTTTTGTTTTGTTTTATTATCATCTACATTTATAACACTATACTTTGTATTATATCACATTTGTATCAAATTACAAAAAAAGGCTATTGTGAGGGTGTTTCTAATGCAGCGTCTTTGGGAGGGATGCTTCTCGTCAGCAGCGGCAATCCACCTGTCACTCAAGTGACCACGTCCTTAATTACATAGAACTTAAAGGCTTAATACAAATGAACATTCATAATATATTACACACCATTTGTGAGCTAAATACCTTTACACAAAATAAATGACTGAAATTCTACCTTTTCTGCGACAGATACATACCGTCTATGACGTTTAATCCCATTTGGACGCATCTGCAAAACCCCGTCGTCTCAGACTTAAGTGATGCTTCATGCAAAAATTTAGTTGATATAAGGTAATGCTTTATCTAATAAAATTAATTTGTTACAATAGTAATGAATCTTTGCAAACATTAGTTAATAAAAAAAAAATGTAAGCTCAGATACGAATATTAATAGATAGATTAACTTTCAATTTTAATAATTAATTTCTGAATGTTGATAATAAATGTAGGATACACCTTGCCCACTCATCCATGTAGGCTCACCAACTTAAACATTTCTCTCCTCGCCCCTGCATTACACCCTTATCTGGTACTAAAGTAAAATACTTGTTTTGACCACCAGATGGCGTACAGGTTGAAAAACCTTGGTCATACCATCAGCGAAAAAGAGACATGATCCCATAATTTATTTTTTTTTCTTTATTTTTATATAACATTGATGCATAATCAGCTGTCAGTATGTGTATTTTAGCAGTTATGCATGAGAAGTAAGTATCCTGTTAGACCTCTGACCTATGAGTACTATTTTTTTTTAATCAGTGTTTCATTTTAAAGCTGTTCTGTGTAGGAAGGAAGTGATACTAGAGGTTCACAACAGCAGGACAGGAAGAAACCCTTAACCCACAGACTAAACACACCTCAAAAAAAAAAAAAAAAAAAAAGGAAAGTAAGAAGAAAAAAGGCTGCTTTCCTGCCAAAGCTGTTTGTCCACCAACAGTTCACACCATGTCTCTGAATATGAAGAATTGACCGCAGTTTCAGTTTGACTCAGATGTTGAACTGCTCAAGTCACACTTCCGTAAGAGATTGTAGGCAGCTTTTAAAATTCACAACAACTTGTAGATTACAAAACCATTTTAAAATCCATAACATGTTTTTTAGCATTAAATCCAATATTACACAATGGTACACCATTTTACTATTTAACACAGTCAGACATAACTTTCAAAAACTATCATTGTTAAATTATAACAGTGTATTCCCTTTGATAAAAAAATTTCTAACAGAAAATTTCAACAGTTAAAGTCTTAATAAGAGCCAGAAAGATATATATATACAATATTCTGATGCATGTGTGTGCGTATATTAAGGCTCAAACTCTGCGGGGGAGGTTCACACTAGCTTGAGTGTTTTTTTTAGCAGATTGTCTTTAAGATCAGACACAAAACCACTGAAGAAAATGCTCCACATGATCTTTTTGTGCTGGTGGATGACTGGTAAGTTATACAAGACTTTATACACCTTTATACTTATGAAGCTCATTTGATGTACGGATCAAAATATATCCCATGCATAAATTAAGAATGAAACTTTACTAAAATAAAATTTGAAGGCGCAATAAAAAGGTTTTGAAACTGCACACATTTATTTTGCTCGACAGCAGGTACATTAAAACACATTGCTTACACATCTGTTGAATCTAGATGTCATTGTGCTGCTGTTCTGGATGCTCTTCAGTTCACATTTTAAATTGATAAACTACCTTTACAAACAAATTACAAACTGACTGCAGGTTTGGAAGCCAATAAAAGCATGAATTGGGACAAAATCTCTTCATGTTCATCAGGTGTGTTTAGTGAGACAGTGTCAGTGTTGGAGGGAGATTCTGTCGTTCTGAACATAGATGTTACTCAAATACGTGAAGATGATGACATACTGTGGAGATTTGGAGCTGAAAACTCCCTGATCGCTGAAAGCAGGAGAACTGTTGGAATCTTCAACACATTTGATCTTCCTGACGGGAGATTCAGAGACAGACTGAAGCTGGACAGACAGACTGGATCTCTGACCATCACAAACATCACAACTCAACACGATGGAGAATATCAACTAGAGATAAAAGGAGCTAAATGGTCATCAAACATATTCAATGTTTATGTCTGTGGTGAGTAGAAAGCTATTTTGTATGTAAATTTATACAGCAAAAATTTGTAATTATTATTATTTTATGTTTGATATGACAGCATTATCCACAGTTGTTTATTTTGTCAAGGAATTATTATTTTTTTTTTAGCTAATCTGCCAGTTCCCGTCATCAGTAGTAACTCTATAACAAACTGTTCATCACCTTCATCATCTTCATCACAGCAGAATTGTTCACTGGTGTGTTCAGTGGTGAATGTGGGTCATGTGACTCTCTCCTGGTACAAAGGAAACAGTTTATTGTCCAGCATCAGTGTGTCTGATCTCAGCATCAGTCTCTCTCTACCTCTGGAGGTGGAATATCAGGAGAAAAACAGCTACAGCTGTGTGATCAACAATCCCATCAGAAACCAGACCACACATCTGGACATCAGCAAACTCTGTCACACATGTTCAGGTATGCTGTTAACATTGATTAACTGAGCTGCTCTATCAAGTTATATAGTGCTGATGTTTCATAGTGTTTGTTGTGGATCAGACAGACTAAATCTTGTCCATTACAGATCAGGGTCGACATATACTGTACATAGTGTTGATTTCTGCTGCTGCTGGATCTCTGTTGATTGTAACTGTAGTCATGACCTTTTGGATCTGCAGGAAATGCACAAAAACTGAGCAAGAAGGCAAGTCTTATCTTATATCAAAAACATAACTTTATTTATTGTTGATTAATGTTAAAATAAAGTGTAGTTTATTTGAGTTAGACAATTTCTGTATTTTAGTCATATCAGAACAAATGCATAATGCATAATTAACTCTCATCTCTATCACACAAAGACAGATTCTGCATTTGTCAAATTGCATCAAAACACATTTGAAAAAACCCAGAAATGCAAATTGGCATTATTCTATAATAAAAAATAAAAAAGATTCTCCACACTTCATGAACATATTCTTGCACTCTTCAGCTGGTGTTCAGATGATTTCTATCAATGGCCCTTTTGGATATGTTTTCCTTTGTTGAGCTTCGAAGAAAATACATTTCACCATAAAAAGAATTTAAACGACTTTTTATTTGTTCGACATCTCACCTGGGTTTCGTTTACAAATGATTTGCATAGAATTCATTTCTTAATGTTTATATGCACATGTGTGTGTGTGAGAGAGAAACAGTTATAAGTGTTACATTAAAAAAAAAAGCTACTTTAAGATTTTGTTATTTTAGTCCATCTGTCATTACTGTTCAAACAGTTGAGACTCGTGAAGAGGAGATCACTTACGCTGAGCCAAAGTTCTACAAAAGAAAAGCACAGAAAGCGGTAAGATCATTTATTCCTATTATTTATTCCTGTCTCTGTATCATTTCATTATTAAACATGCATGTGCTCGTGTTTTTGTCTGTTTAATAATTGATCGCATACATCACACACTGTTACACACACAAACATTTATAAAAGCCATAATACCATCAATCAGAGAGAAAGTGACTCATATTCCATAATACCCATGTCTATTAAAAGGACATTCTGCATTATCTCCCATAGTGCTCAACACGATGCATCTTGGCATAGATTTGCTGTGTCAGCTGATGACATCACTTTTCAAATGCTTTAGATGAGTAGCAATTATTATTAGTGTAACAATATAACAACCTTCATAATCACGGGAAGAAGGAGGCGGGAACCGGCGGACATTTAAATAAAACTTTAATAACCAAATAAACACAAAACACCGCAACAGCCCCTCATGGATGAATGCGGTGCACAAACAAAAACCAAACACAAAATAAACCCAGACCTGGTCCTCTCTCGTTCTTCACCGTCGTAGCTCCTCCTTTATCCTTCTGAATCTCCTCCGTGGGACTCGAGACCGGTGAGTGGAGCAGATGTCACTCATTTCCAATTACTCCTCCCGTCCCACTCGTCACAATTAGAACCCCCAATTTCCACCAGATGCGGAACGGCTCCGCTGCGTGACAGCTCCGTGCTCCGTCGTCCGTCAATACCCACCAGGTCCGTATTTGTTGCGGAACGGCTGCGGTCATGACTGACAGCTGACGTCACGATGCCCCATGTAATCTCGCGAATTCTGGTGTGATCGCGCGATATGTAGTTTCTATACAGAACTACCAAACCAGGAACAGTTTTCCATCCGAAGGAGTATAGGATAGAACTCTTTTCTTTTCTCTTTTCATTTCTTCATCCATCATGTCAACAGGGTTAAAACTTCAACAAGCCTGTCTCCGCCCATTATGACGTTTTCAATGTGTAGTGTAGGGAAATATGAGCGCGGTGTATTTTATTTTGAAAATTAAACGGATCTTTTATTTTGTTTCTGGCTGTTCTGTTTTGTCACTCGACTTCCTGTCCTGCGTACTCTGCCCTGTAGTGCTTTGGAGCGCTCCGCAGCCGTTACGTATCTGGTGGAAATTGGGGGTGACAGTCTTGAACTCACTGACTTACGGATCGTATTATACTCTACATTCCAGGCCAGTTTTGTGTCACACGATACATAAATAATGCAATAAAATGCAATAAAACAACAGAAGCTGTAACATAAAGCCCAAATGTGCATAACGTATAACAAAAACCATAAAATAAAAAAAAACATGATTATTTAAACAAAAAACTTTCAAAAGTGGAGTGTCACGCAGGGAATTCTGGGAATATCAGTTCACAGTTTTTGACTGTAAATTATACATTGCTTTGTTCTTTTGTTCTAAAATCTGTAAAATCAACAGCATTTTACTGTAAAATTACATGAAATGTCTGGTTAGGTCTTTTCCAGTTTTTCCCTGTATATAGTACGGGAACTTTTCTTAGCATTTGTAGTCAAAGTCAAAGTCACCTTTATTTATATAGCGCTTTAAACAAAATACATTGCGTCAACTGAACTGTTCAACTGAACAACATTCATAAGGAAAACAGTGTCAATAATGCAAAAATGACAGTTAAAGGCAGTTCATCATTGGATTCAGTTATGTCATCTCTGTTCAGTTAAATAGTGTCTGTGCATTTATTTGCAATCAAGTCAACGATATCGCTGTAGATGAAGTGTCCCCAACTAAGCAAGCCAGAGGCGACAGCAGCAAGGAACCGAAATTCCATCGGTGACAGAATGGAGAAAAAAACCTTGGGAGAAACCAGGCTCAGTTGGGGGGCCAGTTCTCCTCTGACCAGACGAAACCAGTAGTTCAATTCCAGGCTGCAGCAAAGTCAGATTGTGCAGAAGAATCATCTGTTTCCTGTGGTCTTGTCCTGGTGCTCCTCTGAGACAAGGTCTTTACAGGGGATCTGTATCTGGGGCTCTAGTTGTCCTGGTCTCCGCTGTCTTTCAGGGATGTAGAGGTCCTTTCTAGGTGCTGATCCAGCATCTGGTCTGGATACGTACTGGATCCGGGTGACTGCAGTGACCCTCTGATCTGGACACAGACTGGATCTGGTGGCCACGGTGACCTCGGAACAAGCGTAGATGCCATTGTTCTAATGATGTAGCAAGTACATAGGGTGTTATGGGAAGTGTTTCCGGTTCCAGTTTACCTAATTAATGCAGCCTAAAAATCCTTAAACGGATTTGGATAATAAAAGCATATTAGTATGTTATGTGTATGCCAGGTTAAAGAGATGGGTCTTTAATCTAGATTTAAACTGCAAGAGTGTGTCTGCCTCCCGAACAATGTTAGGTAGGTTATTCCAGAGTTTAGGCGCCAAATAGGAAAAGGATCTGCCGCCTGCAGTTGATTTTGATATTCTAGGTATTATCAAATTGCCTGAGTTTTGAGAACGTAGCGGACGTAGAGGATTATAATGTAAAAGGAGCTCATTCAAATACTGTGGTGCTAAACCATTCAGGGCTTTATAAGTAATAAGCAATATTTTAAAATCTATACGATGCTTGATAGGGAGCCAGTGCAGTGTTGACAGGACCGGGCTAATATGGTCATACTTCCTGGTTCTAGTAAGAACTCTTGCTGCTGCATTTTGGACTAGCTGTAGTTTGTTTACTAAGCGTGCTGAACAACCACCCAATAAAGCATTACAATAATCTAACCCTTGAGGTCATAAATGCATGGATTAACATTTCTGCATTTGACATTGAGAGAATAGGCCGTAATTTAGATATATTTTTTAGATGGAAAAATGCAGTTTTACAAATGCAAATTTGTACAACATTTTACAGTAAAAATTACACTTATTTTTTTACAGTGTACTGTACAAAATTATCAAATTTCAGTGTAATAAAAGAGCATAAAGGACCATCAGCACTGTTACACGTATGGTGAATAAACAAACATGAAGGAGAAGAAAAATCAAGCTAATAGGCAGTCTTTAATTACCCAAACAAGGAAAATCCAAGAGAGAAGTAAACACTGCAATATGCTGTATGAGAGCCAACAAACAAGAACTGAAACAGTGGTACTTAAATACATGATCGAATGCGGTGATAACCAGATGATTGATACTGCACTGAATTAGTTCACTTTGTGTTATGAAATAATTTAATGTACAGTAAAGCCTATGTTCAGTGTGATATAACAAAATTTCAATATGTAAAACAATACCATTGCTATAGACATATAGGTACGTTTAGAATGAATGCTGCTTCTCTTATTTAAATAATGTTTGTTTTTTATTTTTTTATTTTTTTTAATGTATCATGTTATGTGATTTTTTTTTTCAGAAAGTTAAAGAGGAAGATAATGAAGTGTATTCGCTTGTCGTCATTTGAAGATGATCTTCAATCTGTGTACAAGATCCAGCTGTGTGATCTTACATCAGGACCTGAATTTTGGTGCACTGAAATGTATTTATTCTTATGAGTTCCAAGAGCATTGACAACAAGTAAAAATGTGTCTAATGTCATGAGATGGTGAAGATGAATACTCGGTCAAATGGACAGAGGGGAACATCCCAACCCTATCCTCACCCACCCCGCATGTGAAAGCGAACAGACAAAGTGAGACCACCACACCAAACTTAGTGACATAGAACTCTTGTATTTAAAATACAAAATATGAGTAGGCTAACTATATTTCGTTATAATTTCATTTTAAACAAGGTGTAATCGGATTACAGTTACATCCGAAAAGTATTTTAGATTACCAAAGTAATTACCTTTAATTTTAATGTAATTTCTTAATTTAATATTTAAGTAAACAGTATGGGGATTTTAACCAATAAGGCAACTTCTCCATTGAAAAATAAAAAAATATAAAACTATAGCTTCATGTGCTTTACAGACGAACTTGAAGTCTTAATTCATTCGAAATGTTCAAGAAAAAAATAATCTTTGGCACGGTAACGCGAGTTCATGATCCGATTCGTGAACAGATGATTCTTTTAAGTCAGTCTTCTAAAATTTAATTTAAATTAATGCATTTAGCGGACACTTTTATCCAAAGCGACTTACATTGCATTCAGGCTAACAATTCTTCCTAACATGTGTTCCCTGGGATTCAAACCCCCAACCTTGCACTTGCTAACGTAATGCTACAGGTACACTAATAATATGAATATAATTTTAAAAGAATAATTTAGCATCGTTAGCGAACTGTGGTTGTTAAATAGGCTATACTATAACTACATTGCAACCGTGGGAAATGAGCCTTGTCAATTTTGACAATTTTTACTCAGCGATTCTTTTGCTCCGATTGCTTCTCCATAGAGAGGATTATCATCACTTAAAGTTTGGTCCATTCATTAAACAAATCTATTGTATATATTGGACAACTGTGCCACTTGTTTTGGTTACTTTTATTATAGGTTTGGTGTGTCTGGATTCGTTTTGAAGAATCCGGCATGAAACAGCACAGAATCTCATTTATTGTATTCAAATTGAATTTGATTGGAAGATTATGACATAACATTTTTTGTTGTTGTTAGTGTTGTCTGTGGAAAACTGATGTTGTTGAAAATAAAATGCAAAGAAAACACAAATCTTATGACTGGTAGATGTCACTTCTATTTAGAGTTGGAAATCATAAAAATTAGACATCAACTTAATATGTTCCTTTGTGTGTTTCATACCCCTTAAAGGGGTCATATGATGTTGCTAAAAAAAAACATTATTTTGTGTATTTTGTGTAATGAAATGTGCTTATGCGGTTTAAGGTTAAAAATACATATATACATTTTCCACATAATGTAAATTATTGTTACTCCTCTATGCCCCGCTTTCTGAAATGCATGTTTTTTTGCAAAGCTCATCGCTCTGAAAAGCAAGGTGTGCTCTGATTGGCCAGCTATCCAGAGTGTTGTGATTGGCCAAATTTTTCAAGCGTCTGACGGAAATGTTACGTCCCTGAACATATACTGTTACGGTGTTTCCCGATCAGAACACCATTATGGCAGGACAAAACAAAACCCATTACAAACGAGGCATTTGTAGCATCCAGTGGGGACATAATTACTGATTATAATGACTTAAACTGTCTTTTTATGCGTTGCGCTGTGTATCTTGCTGCGTAAACATAAAACCATGTCTGCATTTGTGAACGGAGAAACGACAAACAACAAGCACTACTCTACACTTTTCAAAACTCGCATTTGAATCATCAGTGACGGATCCTTTACGTATGTAAACCTACCTACATTCTGTGAGTCAGAAGCACCAGACTCTCCTTGCAAAGAGTGAGGAATGGCAAGCAATTTGAGTGAGGAACCCCCGGGAGCTATAACGAGGAACAGCCAGCGTATTAGACAAAAGAGCAGCCGGGGGATGAGGCAACTACATGTTTTGACCCCAGGCCGGACTCCACTTCATCCGCGGTGAGCACAAATGTTGATGTATTTCCTCAGCAACCAGCACAGGTCAGCTCTAGGCATGATGAAGTGGATATTATGCTCTTTTGGAAGGCCAAACATAGTAGTTTCACTTTCACAATGAAACACACAACTTCTCCATTAAATGGCGGTGGCAGAAACAGCAAGAATCAAAGTTGTGCCTTCTTTCTTTGCGTGAACATTTGGGAGGTGTTATGCAAATATTCCCACACAGTGACGTAGATATATGGGAATGAGTCTTGGAGAAGTCTTAATGTTTATAAAGAATATCTCTTTGGATTTGAGACTTTAGTCTTTGCACCTTTACAGATCTTCTTTATGCACCAAGAGCTTGTAACACTCCAAAGAGAAAGGGAACATTTTAATTGCACCATATGACCCATTTAAGTATTTCAAAGTATTCTTATGTATTTCGATTAAGTTACTCAACCTGAGTAATGTAACGAAATACATTACTGATTACTTTTTTAAGGTTGTATTTTCTAATCTGTAGTACAATAATGCATCATCATTGCAGCACTCTATAGCAAACTTCTGTAAGTATCTTTATAAAACCTTGTGAACAATTTATAAAAATGTTATAACTTAAAGGGAGAATAATGCACAGTGTCACCATGTTTGTACAGAATTATTGGATGTACTGTAGTACTGCTTTAAATAACATAGATTGTAAATATTTGACATACCTGTATTTTTTTATTAATAAAATGTATATATCTTAAAAATGAAAAATAGATAAAAACATAACTCTTTCCTCATTGGGACTGATGTGAGAGCACAGACATTTATCTACATAAATGTATATATATATATATATATATATATATATATATAGTTAAGAACAAACTCTCTATAGTGTATAAACAAAGCCTGAGCATTTGAATGCTTTGAAGGCCCCTGGCATAAGTGCAGATAAAACACAAATATTGTCTTGTAAGTCAAAATAAAATGTGTCATTTATTTACACATGTGCAAAGATGTGGTTTGATCTGCTGGGTAGAAAATCAGCTTGAGCAGGATGTTTGTGGTTGATGTCAGTTTGCGAAAATGTGTCACACACACACATACACACACACAAAAAAGTTCAAAAGTTAGTTTTTTATTGTTATTATTATTCGAGCTTAAATCCATGAATCTCAAAATATTAGATTTACATTTGAGTTTCATTAAATGACCAGCCCTACAGTATAAATTCAGGGTATCTCTTGTTCTTTGAAATGACAATAATGGGGAAGACTACTGACTTGGCAATGGTCCAGAAGAGAATTATTGACACCCTCCACGAAGAAGTCTGAAAGATCTGTTCACAGAGTGCTGTATCAAAGCAATATTCAATGCAAAGTTGACGGAAGGAAAAAAATAGGCAGGAAAAGGTGCTCAAGCAATTCTCAAGCAAGCAAGCTTGAGAATACAGTCAAGCAAAGCCAATTCAAACACTTGGGAGCGGTTCACAATGAGTAGACTGAAGGTGGAGTCAGTGCGTCAAGAGTCACCATGCTCAGACTTCTTCAGGAAAAGAGCTAACAAGCCACTTCCGAAACAGAAACAACATCAGAAACATCTTACCTGTGCTAAGGAGAAAAAAAAAACCTGGACGGTTACTCAGTGGTCCAAAGTCCTCTTTTCAGATAAAAGAAAATTTTGCATTTCATTTGGAAATCAAGGTCTCGAGGAAGACTGGATAGTTTGGGGTGACGTGAGTTGCTCCAGTGTGTTTTATCAAGTCCTAAGTGAATGCAGCCATCTACCTAGAGATTTTGGAGCACTTTATGCTTCCATTTGCTGACAAGCTTTATGGAGATGCTGATTTCCTTTTCCAGCAGGACTTTAGCACCTGCCCACAGTGCCAAAACTACTTCCAAGTGTTTTGCTCATCATGATATTACTGTGCTTGATTAGCCAGAATAACATTCCTGACCTGAAGCCCCTATGGAATCTATGGGATATTTTCAAGAGAAAGATGAGAAACATTCGATCCAAGAATACAGATGAGTTGAAGTCTCAATAGTGCCCCAGCAGTGCCACAGGCTGATCGCTTCCACGCCACACTTCACTGATGCTGGAATTTGTGCTAAATTGAGTGCAGAAATAAACACACTTTATAGAACTTTAACCTTTCTGTTTTGCATATCCTATTTTTTGAATAATTTTAGGAAATATTCTGATATTTTGAGATACTGGATTTTCATGAGCTGTGAGCTTTAATCATCCAAACAACAACAACAAAAAATTTAAACGCTTTACTTTACATGTAATTAATCTAAAATATTTTAAAGTTTTACTTTTTGAAATAAGCTACCTAAAAAATGTATTCTTATTTTTGGATATGCACACACACATCCGCACACACACACACACACACACACACACACACACACACACACACACACACACACATTAAATGCATGCATCTATATAATTGTGAAAACTCAAATAAATTTAAAAAATGACATTATAATAAATAGCAAAATTACTAATACTTCAAAAGAAAAAAAAATACCTAGAAATAAAAAAACTGGTTCAAATTATTCATATCTCTGTTATCCTAAAAGAACATTGGTGTAGATGAATTTGAGTTACAGTAGTTCTTTTTTTATCTCAAGGAAGCACTGACATAAGTTATTTATAACAAGCTTCAGCAATACTTCATTTCACACTTATAACTTCCTGTAACTTTTTTCATATACAGTACTGTTTCTGTCCTTCAATGAATGTAAGCCATTGTTAGATAAGTAGTTTCTTCCTTTACTTTTGTGCTAGTTCACAAGCTCTTGACCATTAGGGGTCCTTAGCAAACTTCCAAGAACAACCTCATATGTCTTTATTTGTGGTTAGTTTACAATTATAATGAATTAACATTCTAGCAGAAAACTCTAAAAATAAAGATTTACAGCATTTTTCTAACATTTGATGTTTTATTTTATTTTATGTATTTGTATTTCAACAGAAGTCCAGAGGTACGTATCTGTAGATATAAGTGCCTTTTGAATACAGCCTTGGACAAAGGGGAGCCTTGGAGTCATTTCTAACCATTTGAACTTCTAACTTCAGAAATTTCTCTCTTAGAAGTTCAATAAGGCCCCCTAGTGGTCAATAACTATATTTACTGGCAACATAATATGATTTGCAGTCATTGCTGCTGTCCAGTTTACTTACAGACAGATAGGGCCTGCTTCTCGAAACACTAGCAAAATTGATTTCTTTGTGATATATGTCACTGTCCAGAAAGTCTTATCTATGGAAATTCTTATCATGTAGCCCATTTAAGTAAATTCTTTCTTCTCTGTCTAACACCAAACAAGAAAACAGACACAAGAAAGTGCACAAACACTTCATAAATTATTTTTAGTATGACTAACTTTGTATTAAATTGAATTTAATAAAAACTCTAAGTTTCTAATTATATCACTATTGCATCATTGTACAGAAAGAGAGAGAACCTTTTCATTATCAAAGAACATTTTCACTAACTTCAGTTTAGCCAGAGATCAAGGTCTCTCAAAAACTCCCATTTTAATCATTGAAGCTGTTTACACTGTTGGACATTGGACATTACACATGTATTTCTTACTTGCACTGTACACACATCTGCATGTTGTTGTTTCTGATAAGAGAATTCACCAGAGCAGACAGGTGCACACTGCACACATAAACATCAAAGGGGGCACACATAAAATACCACATTGTGTCGGGAAATGTTGATAGTTCAGATGCCTTTCTCCACGTCTCCGCAGCACAACAGTGTAGCACACATTGACCGGCATGCACATCACAGACAGGTAGAGTCCAGCTGACGTGAGTGGTGATGAAAAGTGACAAAAGTGCAAGTGAAATGACATACAGCCAAGTGTGGTGACCCATACTCATTTGTGGTCTGCATTTAACCCATCCAAAGTGAACACACAAACACACACACACACACACACACACACAAACACACAAACACACACACACACACACACATACACATACACATATACACACACACACACACACACACACAGCAGTGGGCAGTCATTTATGCTGTGGCGCCCAGGGAGCAGTTGGGGGTTCAGTGCCTTGCTCAAGGCCACCTCAGTCACGGTTTTACTGGCCCAAGACTCGAACCCACAACCTTAGGGTTAGGAGTCAAACTCTCTTACCATAGGCCACAACTAAGCTGTACTTCACATTTACAGCTAATTATCCAGAAGACAAAAGGCAAATATAGTTAATTTGACTTGCTAACTTCCATGGATTGTGAGCTACCATGTAATAAGTTAGCTAAAGTTTAGCTAAGCCAATATATCATGGGCATAGGCTAATTTAATGGAGAAACTGCAGCTGAATACAGGAAAATGTAATTAAAATAACTACACTGATATGGTAATCAGGCAATAAAAAACCCTGTAAAAATGTTTAACATTTGTCATTAAAAAGTGCTAATTTGCATACATTTGACATTAGCACCAACTGCCTTTTTCATTTTAGTGTGAAGGTCTTCATTAATTTTAAAGTGTTATACAGTATATTACAATAACACCAAATGAATGTCTGTGCATGTCCCTCACCAGAAAGCAGCAAGGACCAAAACCCTGCATAAGTAGTAGACATAAAATAGTATGTCGATATTTTAATTATTAAAAAACTGGTGTTTTCTGATTCAGTGTCACAAGGATGAATTTTGCAATCCTGACTCGCCATTTCCTCATTGGGTGCGCCTTTAGAAAGAAACGCATCCTTACAGATTACATAACAAGTGTTTTTTTTTTTACCAGTAATTTAAAGCTTTCTATAGATATATTTACTGTCTGTGGGGCATGTATTTACTGAGTTTTAGTTAATTCTTGTGAAGCACTCCTTTTCAAGACTGAGACGGCAGAAAGCACATCCTGGTGGTTTTCTTAGTTTTACAAAAGCACAATGCTGTGTTGATATTGTGAGTGTACACAAATAAAATCCTCCATGTCAAAATGTGCTTAAGTTTCCACTCTCCGCACAAACAATTGGATATTAGCCTAATAGCGCAATTTATCTAGGTTTAAAGTTTAACCCTTTGATGCTTATGATCACCCCTGTGTGATTAGAATGTTCAGTGCAGCATGTGATCAACTGCTGAATTCAAGCACTGAGGGCTTGTCATATTATCACAACTATTCAGTGTTTTCAACCATATAAAGCTTATTTTAGGTTTAAATACATAAAAGTACTAACAACGCCAAAGATTTATAGTTTTTAATATCTATGTGTAGTAAATCACACAGGTCAGATAAGGTGCAAACTAACATGGCGGCGCCCATCACCCGGAGATCAACTAACATAATTATTACAAAAGTGTTTAACTACCAAATTAATTTACTTGCACATATTTCAGAATAGGAATATCAGTAAAAAAAAGTAAAAACTAAATAAAAGTGGTCCATGTCACATGGCATTCAGTGCTATTGTGGCTGCGGTGTGTCACATGACAAGCACGGCGCATCACCATGTAAAGAGTAAGGCTAAAAATTCTATAATAATGGTTGCCTAAAAAACTCTCCCTGGGGGCTCAGCTAGAATATTTTAAACTCACATGTGAAAGGGTTAAACTAACATTGTTATATGCTTTAACTGTTTTACATCTATAGATTTCATTTGAGGTAAGTCGTGATGATTTAAGAAGGATAAATTGATGGCTATGATCAACTCTCACCCTCTGCTGCTGGCCGCTTGGTCGTTACTTAAAAAAAAAAAAAATAAATAATAAAAATAATATATATATATATATATATATAAATATACACTGTATATATATATATATATATATATATATATATATATATATATATATATATATATATATATATATATATATATATATATATATATATATATTTAACAAACAAAAAATGCTCCAAATGTTTTGAATAGATAAACTAAATATAATCACTTTGCCATTACATACAAAACTGAACTATTTAATAGCTTGAAAGAATAGTATAAGCGTTTTGATAGAAGGTTGAAAAAAAGATGGGCTCGGGTCAGACTCACGCCAAGAATTCTGATAAGTTGTTGGACAAGGTCCGGGCCAGGGCCTGCAGCGTCCTGAGTCAGGGCTGGGCTAGGGCCTATATTTGAGGCTCGTGCAGGTCTCTAGCGAGCACATGCACTGAACAAAACACTGGCATTTCAGAGATGACTCATCTGAATGCCTCTGATTGGCCATTGCATTCTTAAGATCAACAAGGTTGTATGTGGTAATATGCAGTGCTGTAAAAACATTTTTGACTCAGCGCCTATGGGGTTATTTCTCTGCCACAATTATGAGCATGAAAGATTATATTTTGAGCATGCAAACGCATTCAAAAAGCTAGTGAAATGTTGCATGCACAATGCTAAAAATGCACTTTTGAGCTCTCTAAAAAATGCACTTTTGTGGCAGAGAAATAGCACTGAGCCAAAGTGTGAATGCAGAAGGTGGTGATGTGCCACACTTATTTGCCTATTTTTGTCTTTTGGTAGCCGCATTTAAAATCCACTTAGTTGAAAAATCTGAGGGAGCATGTTCTGCCTATACGTTTGATTTAGTGTGACACCTATGAGGGTTCAAGTGGGCGGGATGTATGATTGTATTATCAGAGCAAAGAAAAAAATGCTGGGGCTTGTTTATTTTGTTACAGATACTGAAGCAGTCACATGTTTTTCATAGGAAAACATAGCCTACAAAGAGCTTATTAAGGATGTTGTGTTATGTCATTGAGATTACAATCATGAAATAACAATCGCATGAGGGGAACAAAAGTATTTCCAAAAACATTGGCTGTGCTGTGAGACTATAAGGCACCAGAAAATATTTCAAAGAGCAGGTCACCTATCAAAACTGAATGTATAAAACAAGATAAAAATCTATCAAGTTTGGTTTTAATATTGCTTTAAATGGTGAAAAACATGATTTATCATGATTTATCTCAGTTAACTTTTTGATATCTCAAAATGTTGCAGTTTTAACAATGTAGTGTTTATATATGACTAGGCAAAAGAGCATTGCAGATATTATTAGTGTATTTTATCAATTGTTTAGTCAAAAATTGCAAAACCGATTTCTGCAATTGAAATGATTAACTAGTCAAAACTAAATGACTAGTAGAAAGAAAGAGATGTATTAAATGCTGAAACGGCTTGCCATAATGGTACATTTTCTAAATCACTTGAGGGAAAGATGGATGAAAGTGGATGCTTCTCAAATGGAAAGATGCATATTATAAATGCAGTACAGGTAATTAATGAGCAATTAAACTAAATTAAAGAAAACGGAAAATATTTTTTTGTGTGTATTTGTTTTAACAGGTGGGTGTAGACTTTATATATCACTAGGCCAAAGAGCATTGCAGATATATAATGACTATACATATATTACGACCACTCATAATTATTAGAATAAACTGAAAATTGCAGAATAAATATATGTAATTGAAATTGTAACTTCTTAAAACTAAATGTATAGTAGAGAGAGACAGAGATGACAAAAAGGCTTGCCACACTAAAATGAGCAAGTCTCATAAATCACGTGATTGTAAGTAAAGATTGTAAGTTTTGGGTTGCCAAGTCCTCTGAAACTGGACTCCTTTTTAAACCGTTTGTCTAATGTTCTTCCCTTTTTTTTTTTTTTTTTTTTTGAAAAGATGTGGCAACCCTTGAGCAGTGGCGAAGCCAGAATGTTTTTATAGGGGTGGCCAGAATCTTCATCATTTCAATATAAAAATGTGTTTGAATACAATGTATTGGACTGTTTTAGTGTCTAAAATGTGAGTACAATTAATTTCTACTTAAATGTAATTTAGATATGTGAATTATTATATCAAGTAATACTGAGTGAATATGTCAATTTTTTTATTATTCCTCACCTCCAGGAATTTCAATGAAGGGGCTCACTATGGCTTTAATGCTCAGTCAGCTTCTCAAAACTCCCAAATGCTTCCTCTCTAACATTGTATACTCATGAATGAGACATGCAGATAGTGGTAAAAATAGGCAATATACTGTAGAAATCCTGGCCAGGACATGTCCTAAGAAAATGGCATATTAGGTCACCCTAAAAGTATTATTTTTTATATATAAATAAATAGGCTACAAATTATTTAATGTAACAGCTGTACTGTTAGACCAAAACTATTTCCTGAATAGACTATAACTCCTGAGACCCAGCCCATTGACTTATGTCCACTGTAGTGGTCTGTGGCAGGGGGGGCGTGGTTTAGCGAAGTCTGAAGCGGGAAAGAGAATCAGGAGACGAGCGGTAAGTGAGTGGTTTGGGCGAAAATTATCATCACCTGTTTCTTGTTCTAGTAATTGGTGTGGAGAGAGTATAAAACGCCAGGAGAGTCGGAAGCAAGGGAGAGAGAGACGGACTGCTGACGCAAACCGGAAACCGGAAAAAGTAAACCGAAAGTGTTGTGCCAACGTGTCAAAATAGAAGTCACCATTTGGTGTTTGTGAACTTTAATTTTATATTTGATAATAAATACGTCAGCAGTCCAGCCGACCCCGTTGTCCTCTTCCTTTCCTCCAAACGAACTTGCTACATGGACATTTGAGTTTCATCCCTCTCCTTGGAATCTTTTGTGCAAGTCTCCTAATTCCTGCTGTACTGTACAGAGGACATCCTGGGCTTTTCAGTGATATGTTATTTGATTGGCTGGGAGGCTGGGAACCCCCCCAATCTTTCAATCCAAAATGGACGGCATAGGAACAAGTACATTTTATGGAAAGATACATTATGTATCTTTTGAAAAATTTGCCATTTTATGAATGTCAATTACAGTGGACATCAGGACTATCTTCATGTAAATAATGACTCCACATTGTTATAGGAAACAGAACTGAAGCAGAAATAATTCTTTACAAAATAGTCGGGGGAGATTCAGATTTAGAGTTGTCAGATGACGAGAGAGATGAGGATGAGTTTCAACCAGTGAGAGAAGACAGTGAAGAAGAGGAAGATGATGCAGAAGGCTCAGTTGAAGGGACCTATACAGACACCGATACAGACAGGGATGAGCAGGAAACTCAATGCCCTCTGTGGGCTAGGAGTAATATGTATGTTTTTTGCAGTTCCACAATTTTAAATTCCGCTGCATTGAGTATTTAAACATTTATTTATTATTCTTTTTCCTTCATATCAGATTTGCACCTGTGTTACCTGTGCTTCCTGTGTGTCAAGATGACCCTACAACACGTGCAGACTGGAGTCCAGTTGAATATTTTTCACAGTACATTGACAAGGTCTTTGAAGATTTGGCAACATACACCAAATGCAAGATGTTCCTCTGCATTACCAAAAAGAGAAATTGCTTCCAGGACTATCACCACTAACTAAGAACAAAATGAAAAGTGAAGGAAAAACTAGATTGGATTCAGTTTGACAGAAGGAAAAAAATCCCCAAAAAAATCAGTTTCACATTAGTTCTATGTTCATTGTTCAAATAACACTAAAAGGATTCAAGGGGACCAATAAAAGGATACGGACATAACAAAGTGTTAAGCTTTAATAGTAAAGATATACTTGCAAAATGTAAGGAAAAGGATTCAAGAATGATAAATGTGTCTATTGTATAATCAAAATGTCTTTATTCTTGGATAATAGCCAATTTACAGCCCAAAATGTATGTATTCTTAGTAAAAAAAAAAACTTTCTACCAAATGTGTTTGTTTTCGTACTCAAATGATCCTGTTGTCCACTACAGTGGACATGCTGTAAAATAAAAATAAAAAATGCAAATAAAAACGTCTAAATTGTAGGATTTTTTTTTTTTAACCCTAAACGGGTATGGAATCACAAAAAAATATGATTAGGAAAAAAATATTTTCCTTGGTTCTCAGGAGGATAAAAAAAGAAGAGGTTACATTTTAATGAACCCAATCAGCCTGTGTGATCGAGTTCAAGCCAGACAATGACAACAGCACCTCCTAGGGTCACAGAATACGATGGTCACAGAATTTGGTGTAACACCGGAACAGCAGACATAAATTAATTTTATGCATTCAGACTGTTTAACTTTTGCATATTTTCTAGTATAACTGCACTGTGCTGTCATATATTTATATGCATTAAGTTGAAAATAAACAATACATATCAGCTTGTGCCTTATATTGTTATCTCGAATTGCAGAATATATTTTAGTATACATTTAAGAAACGTTCTTGTGTGACCTTTGGCTAATCTTTGGCTTAAAATGGGGCCCGCTTTGACCCATTCTTTAACAGCACTCACACACACTCAGATTGTGGATGATATTATAATTTATTTTCCTGCACACAGAGCAGTGGAAAGGAGCTCTGCTGCTCCAATTATAACAAACAGTTTACTCACATTGTTGTATTTAACAAAAAAAAAAAAAAAATTCTGAAATTTAATTTCTCCAGGAAATTATACAAACTTTTCCGATACATGGCTTTACTTTCTTTTCTTTTTTTTCTCTTCTTAAATGTAATGTTCTGTGATTGTATAATGCATTTTCAACATCAATTAAGAATATAAATAGACAGAGGAAGTATAATATATTGAGTACAAAATAATCATCTACTTTCTGTTAAACGTAGAATAAAATTAATGAAAAACATTAAGCAAAACAGTGAACTGAGTGCTCTACAAAATACAGTTTGCAATAAACATTTTCCAAACACTGTAAATCCTTAAATGCTATATGACAACAATTACCTGCACACGGAGCAGCGGAAATGAGAGAATGGTGAGTCTTACTAAGATACAATGCAGCTCCATATATTTGAGAAAAGATTTCAGTTGTTTAGAAAGCACATGAAAAAATGGCGCATATTGAAAGATTATGGAGTTCACGAAAACACACAATACTATCCAAATACTCCGAATTATGAACAGAAAACACACTCTAAAAGTCAATTAGTTTCCACTGTATGCAATCCTTTACATACATCATCTAACATTCGATATGAAACCCATATTTTTTTTTTACTTTTAATGTGGAGCATCAATAAACGACTCACCCACAGCAGTTCTCTCTAGCTCTGTCTGCTACAGTTCATTCGAACTCAGTGCGCTATAGCGCCACCAGCGCAGCCAATAGGAAGCGCGATCACATTACTACTATATTTATCCTGTTACACTTGAGACACCAGTGTGCAGCGAGAAGTACTTGTTACACTTGGGTGCTGCGTATACATGGAGTTTGCAGCTTTAATCACCTTTTTGGTAATTTCGTGACTTGGCTGACGACAGAACTAAGTATCTATGCAGTTTATCGTGCAGGTTATTTATGGTGAAGTGATATAGAGCCTGCGCAACATATCTGTGTACTGTCGAAGAGTATGCGCTGAGCACAGTGAAACGGCAGTGAAGTGTGTTTTACTTCTCATCAGAGTGCAGTTCACTGTTCTTCTGAAGCTCATTTGCGCTCGTTTGAGTGACCCCCGGCCCGCCCCTTTTGCAGCCGTTACATGACTTTCTTTCATAACAACAAAGAAGAACTTTCGATCTGCGTACAACCTGTGATTAAAATGAAGCTTTTTTTTTGGAGTGTTTTGCTTATGCACGGTAAGGCATTTATAGTTTCTCTTTCTGTCAAAAATATATGTTCTTGCGAATGATTGCACAGTTGTGTACCAGTTTTAATCATGCAGTATGCATGCAATAGCCTACTGGTGTGCGATATGAAGATTTTTAATCGTGGACGGGAAATGTATACGATCTGCTTTTGAAGAAATGTTGTTCTTGTGCTGCAACGCACAGTCCGTCAGCTGTATGGAATTACATTTGTTTCAATAATAATGAACAAAACTGAACGTAACTTTTTCACAAACTATCAAAAATATGCCATTACAAAAGAAGAAAAATTAGTCGCACAAATGTAACAGGCTCTTCAAATATACTTCATTCTTTGTTAATGTTTTTCAAAGATTCGTTTTCGCTGATCGTGGATTCTGAATGCATTGCCACATAATTCGCTTACATTTTGCAGTTTTTGTTTGGTGTTTTGACACAAACCTGGCACACTTTTTCATATTGTGTCACCTTAAAGTACCAAGCTTTGTCTTTATTATAGGGTTATATGTTTGGCTGTAATGCTCAAACAGCTTGCTAAATAGAAAAATATGACACTAATTCATACTTTACGTGATTTATAATTTACTCTTCATTTCTTCTTCAGGTGCATCTGGTGTTGATACAGACAGAGTCTTAGTGTTTGTGATGGAGGGAGATTCAGTGAATCTACAAACTGGTGTTAAAACAAACCAACGAGACAGAATTAGATGGTATTTTAATGACACTCGCATCGCTCAAATCAGTGGAGATCAGAGTAAGATCTGTACAGATGTTCAGTGTAATGAAGGTATTGAGAGATTCAGAGACAGACTGAAGCTGAACAATCAGACTGGATCTCTGACCATCATGAACACCAGAATCACAGACTCTGGAGATTATCACGTAGAGACCATAATCAGCGGCAGCATCAGTGAAAAGATCTTCACTGTCACCATCACTGGTGAATCATTATGTTTAAAAGCAGTTTGTATTTGTTTGAATCACATGTACTTTTTATTTATTTTATCTTTATGCAGTCACAGTCAGAGCTGGTATTCCTCTTTACATGTAATGTATTCACATTTGATTGATCTCTTTTCCTGCGAAATGTAATTTCTAGAATTATCTGCACTGCTTGCATTGCTGTCTTTGACAACCTTCTATTATAATTTTTTTTTCTTAGTTTATCATTAATTCAAAAATGCTGAGACTGGGCAGAATGCAAATGATAACGACATTCAAAATAGCTTCCATTCAAAATAGCTGGCAACAGTGACTAAGCGATACAGTGTTTGCATATTGTGTTTTCATGCAGTGACATAAAGCTTGTTGCTCATTAACTGATCTAACTAACTCTTTTTGATTAGGAGAGGCCAAAACCAGTGGCACTGAAGGAGAAGATGAAGCCCCTGTTCTGTCAGGTAATAATAGTTCCAGGGAAAGACACAGATCTGCTCTGCTGCATGTCATGTGACCAGAGTCACTTGACACAATGCCCTAAGGAATACAGAAGGGGTGTGCATCTGTTCGAGCTACATATTCTCCGTACAGTGGAGAATATGTAGAAAATGCTAGATATGAGCTAGCTGAAGAAGTAGTGCAGAGAGTTTTGCAGAACTTTTATATTGATGATTATCTGAGTTCTGTGTCAATGTGAGAACCATGCCGTTATCTCTGTAAAACAGCTCAGGAATAAGTGCAAACAGACCTTTTATCAGGACACAGTGTGACATTCATTCTCTTAGCCAGCAATATGGTATTTGCTGATACCTCCAAAACAGGCCACAATATGATTAAAATTCAATTCGGGATCATGTGTAAGGGATCATGTGTGAACGGGACCTTTTTTAAAAATACCAGTAAATTCATTCGGGCAGGTTTCCAGTATGAGAAGTCGTGACATTACCAGTAAATGAATGTTCTCTCAGAACGAGAGTGCAGAAAGAGATTACAGGTATGAGTATTAATTTCAGAAGACATGCTGATAGCAGACATTCTGGGCCAATTATAACATTCTGACACAGATGATGCATGACAACATTATTTCTCCTGTAGTTCAGTTATTAGTTTTTGAAGTCGTCTAAGGCGTATAGACTGCAGGATCTCTAAATGTCAGATGTAGCGTACAAACACTTTTAACACTTAAATATCACAGTTAGTGCATTTTTGCTAAATGAGCACTCACACGGGAAAGTGAAGTAAAATATGCAGATATTTCTGCTGATTTAGGCAAGTATGTGTGGGAGAATGTGAAAAACATAAATTAAAGTCCATGAAATGCAATGTTGGTAAATCATCACAACATGTTTACAAAAACAAGTTAGAGGTCATTACAGATTAATGAGGTCACAGAGTTTACCACTGTTCTGAAACTGGTTTGTGTGGATGGTGCTTTACAGTTGTTTTAAGTTCAATATTTCTCAAAGCCTATTTAATGTAAAAAAAAAAAAGTTTTTAATTATAATGTTGAATGGCTATAGTTAATAGCTCAGATGCATTTAATAGAGACATCAGCAGCAGGTATCTGGTTCCTCAATAAAGTTAGTTAGAATGTTAACATTTTTTTTATCTGTTCTGCATGAATTATCATTTCTGTGTGCACACACACACCTGAATGAAGCGCACACAGAAAGCCTCCGCTCAGACAGCACGCGAGTAACACATTGAGTTTCTCTTTCACATCTTCTTGATCAAATACAGTACACACACAATTTTGTCGTGATAAGTATGTTGTTCACACAAACAGTCGGTTATGTCTCAGCTGAACGTAAAGAGTTCTGAAGGTATCGGATGTGTGTCAAAGGTGTGTTATTGTTTATTTGATGTATTTCTGTTATATTGTTTTTATTTATGCTATGTTTTATGTAGTTAACATACTTTTGGCAAACGTCAGGACTTTCACTTTCTTTCAACTACTTAAAGATAAATAACTGAAAAAAGTAATAAGATGAAGAAGAATTTTTTTATTTATTAGTGGACCCATGTTCTTTTATCGCAATATACCATAGAGAATAGTGGCACGTGTCTACATGGATGATAATACAATGATTAAAATAATTATGAAAATATGCTAAATGAATTGTTCAGAAAGTGTGAAAATACTGGATATCTGAACAAACATAATTAAGGAGTGCTTTCTCTTCATGGCGATCATGTATGAAGTTGGATGCTCTTAAACTGAATGATTCATATTTACTTCCGGATTTGCAGGTGTTTTATATTGTTGCATGCAGATCAGACTAATATCTGTCTTCCTCTGTTCATTACAGCAGTAAAAACTACAGGATCGGATCAAGGTTCTAGTAATTTAGTACCAGCAGTACGTGTGGCTATAATCCTGCTGGTCGTGGCTGGTGTTGTTGGTGTTGTTGGTGTTGGTGTGACTTACTGGCACTGCAAGAAGAATAAACCAAGAAGACAGGAATTTAAGTATTACACATGACAAAGTAAGAGAAAAACAATTAGCTTTATCATAGTTAATTAGGAGTTGTGTGATGTGTGTTCTGTTCAGGTTTTTCATTGTCAAACAGCCTTGAACACCCATTTTATTAATAATACATAACTGAAATGTATAGGTAGACTGTACTATTTGTGTGTATTTATGTATGCATGTATATATATTACACCTTTAGACTCTCTTTCAGGTACACGTGATAAAGCAAAATTCAGAGATGGACTGATGCAGGATGAGAAGAATAGATCAGAAGAAATTGAGATTGGGTTTTAAAGACACACAATTTGGGTTGCAAGGTAAAAATATACTCGGCAAAAACCCAAAATGGGGGTGATACTGCATGGCTTGTTCATTAATCATCATCATAATAATTATCATTTAATGGGTTATTTCTTGCTTGGTTTTTTAAGAAGATATTATAGCTCTTATGTCTTATAACCCTTGCTGATCTTATTTTTACCCCACACAGGGATTAAATTTTTCTAGAACACCTTAAATCCTGTGAAATCCTCTAAATCCTTGTGTAGATTACACAAACTCGGTACACAATAAGTTCATTGTTTTAAATGAATACAGTTGCAGCATACTTTGTGGTTTTTATTCAAAAGTGTAAATTTTTACTCTACATTTTTATATTTTGTTTAATATGCCACTTTTATGGTATTAGCCAAAGCAGGCTTTTTTTGTGTGTGTTTGTCCCTTTAAATACAAAAAGAGCTGTGCTCCCTGCAGCTCAGAGGGTGGAGCTTATATGTGTAATATTTTCAAATAGTTGTACTTTTTATATTCTTATAAATTGTTGTTATGTATGCATGTATAAAATAAAAAAAATCCTATTAACTAGTTGCTAGTTAACGTACTACCATGCCCAATATCTCTCTGATCAGTTGTAAAAATGTAAAGATGTTGTAGATATTACTTTTCTAAAAAATAAAATACTTATTTGAATACTTCTCCTGACCAATATCTCTCTGATCAGTTTTAAAAATGTAAAGATGTTGTATAGATATTAATTATTTGAATAAAATCAAGACAACTCTCAATTTTCATACTGTTTGTCTGCTCTTTCTTTGTGAATTGTAATGCTATATAGTTCACCATCGTGTTTTTATACAGAAACTGACAACATCTACAGCATGATCTTGGATGTTTGACATTTATTGTTATTCTTACTCAAATATCTAAATAAAACTTATGAACTATGAACAAGAGTCTAATCAAATGATGATGTTCTCGATAGAAGATTCAGACACAGACTGAAGCTGGATCAGCAAACTGTGTCATCATCTCATCATCATCTCAAACACAAGAACTGCACTGGAGTTTATCAAATAGTCATCATGAGTAAACCAGAGATTAAATATAGATTGTGTTGCTCTCTATGGTGAGTAGAAATGTACATAATACCGTTTTTCATATAATGGAGATCAGTAATATATTGGGCCCTAAGGATCTGAGGCACATGCTGTATTGCTACATTTAAGTGAATGTATGTTTAAGGAAACAGTTTATTGTCCAGCATCAGTGTGTCTGATCTCAGCATCAGTCTCTCTCTACCTCTGGAGGTGGAATATCAGGAGAAAAACAGCTACAGCTGTGTGATCAACAATCCCATCAGAAACCAGACCACACATCTGGACATCACTCAACTCTGTCACACATGTTCAGGTATGGTGATACTAATACTGATTTACCTGTCACGTGTATTTCTTCTGTTGATTATTCAAAATACAACTTTTTGTGTTTGTCAGATGACAGAAGGTCAAACCGTTTTTTTGACGGCACTTCAGTAGCCAATAAAGATATCCGATCGTAAAGGGACCAAGTGTTGATATCTGAAGCTTGGAGCTTGGAGAAACAAACTACATGGTAGTGTTGTCATAAATATTCAAATGTGGCGAGCGCTTTATTGTGACACGAGAACGCTGTCATGTAATCGCAGATGTGATCTGTCAAATAGGCCTCACTTATACAGATGAACTGCTTGTGCACAGACTGTGTTCGGTCACCATCTCTCCGTGCTTTTAAAGTAGAAATTATTTCTCTTTGCTCCTGGATTATATTTTGTCAAAAGTTATCAACCATTCAGAATAAATCCACTCCTGACCTCTAGCAAAACCAAAGGCTAATACTGGTTGAGTCAAACTTCTATTTCCTGAAGTCAGACATGACTGTTTTGAACACCAGATGTCACTCTGGTTAAAGTAAATCTAAGTGAATGTCTTCATGAAATACCAGGTAACATTTCCAACAATTTGTAACACATATTATGGTTATATTTATTTTCCATGTGAAACAGTTTCTGGTGAACCGCCACAATTATTTCAATTATTGTTATTGCAGTAAAACTGTGGTAATTATCAACTAAAATGACAAATATTAGTTTTTTGTGTTTGTTTGTTTGTTTTTTTTTGTTTTTTTGGCAGAAACTATATGGTAAACAACTTTATTTCACATGGTTTAATCAGCCATTTTTATTTATTTTAATGTTTTATTTGATTTGATCTCAAACGCAGTAGTAACAGATGCCTGCCTAAGCAAATACCACATGACATGCTTTATTCTGTGGGATTCTGATTCTCATTCCTCTAGAGGCCAAATGATGTTAGTGAGGTGGTGCTACACATGGAAATACATCATACACAACTCAGTGTGAGTTAGAAGTCAAGTATGACGGCGTTTTAGTGACACGTTTAAAAAAAAACAAAAAAAAAACAACAACAACATTATGAGACTAAAGTTGTAATATTTTGAGAATACACTCAAAATTATGAGAATGAAGTTGAAATATCATGACAATAAAGTAGAAATTATGAGAATAAAGTTAAAATATTATTAAAATAAAGTTGAAATTATGAGAATAAAGTCTAAATTACGAGAATAAAGGCGAAATACTATGAGAAACTTTAATTAAACTCAATTTAAATTACACATTTCCACAATATGCAAACCACGGCACTTTTTAAATAAATCATATATTATTTTTTCCAAACCAACTACATTTGATGGGGGGAAAGGATTTGATGTTCATGAACAACAGAGCAACCTAATATAATATAAATGAATATAATTATATTATAGATAGATCATTTACTGTGAAATCCGCTTTCTCTCAGATACACAGAGCCGATCCTCCCTTTACACAAAATACACAAGCTGCGTATAGGGTCCCCGAAACACCAAGGGCCTACTGGGATATTCAGGAGAAGATTGGAGCATTAACCTTATTTTAACACAAGCCTTTTGTACGACAATCTGCAGACAAATACTGAAGCAGTCAGGCTAATTTAAAATGGGTCAGCGGTAGGGCTGCACGATATTGTAAAAAAAAATAATAATAATAATGTTCTTTTTTTTCTTTTTTTCTGTGATATAATAAAATATGGAATAAATAAATAAAAAAATCACCAGATGACTTGAATAGCTCTATTTGGAGAAAAAAAAGAAAATCTATTATTATTTTGTGATTTTGTAGGTGATTTGGTAGATGAGTAAACAGAAAATAAACAAATCACAAGCATAAAGAAGAAATATAATAGAACAAAGATACAAATGAAATAAACTGTGCTTTATATTTTTCTGGTAAGTCTAACGTACAGTGTTCATGTGCAAAAACTGAATAATCAAATGTAAAATAAAATGTTTTAACATGCATAGTCTTCACTGTATAAACTAAACCTAATAAATCTGTGTGAAAGCTACAGTTGTGCTCAAAATTATTCATAACCTTGGAAAATATGATCAAAGGCAGCGCTGAAAATAAGTCTACATTGTTTATCCATTTGATCTTTTTATAAAAATATAAAAAAATAAAAAGTGAAAAAACTTGAAAGTGGCTTTTTAAAAAGAGCTAAAGCTTAAAAATGTAAATTTCCACCATCAGGGCAATAATTAAGAATGTCCAATCAGCTAAAGATGTTACAAATCTGTCTGGAAAATGATGTGTGTCTATTTTTTCTTAAAGTGTGGTGAGGAGGAGCATTTGAGTGGCCAAAGACTCTGAGGAAGATCAAACCTGAAGAAACTGGAGAAAATAGTTGAGCCTCGGGTCAGAAAGCCTACAATAATAATAATAATAATAATTCAAAAAGCCCATACATCAGCAAATGTTGTTGGGGTAGGTTTAAAGAAAAATCTAGAAAAAGGCTCTCATCCAAAAACAAACTCCAGCATATTCTGTTGTCCGACATGACTGGAACTTCAATTAGTACTGGCTTCCATGGTAAGATGAAACTAAACACAGTCCTGAGTGAGAAGCTGCGGTCCGCTATTACTGTTCTCTTGCTGTAGCTGCTGAAGATACATGTCAGCACCAAAGAGACATTCAAATTGTGGTCTGTTGGGATGCACCACAGATATAAGAGTCTCCATAGACAGCTGAGGACACGGTGGTTAACTTTTATTTTCGAATGAATGTCCCAGAAAAATAAAGGAAAAGTCCTGGAGGTGTGCAGAGATTGCTTCTGAAAGAAAAAACGTGTTGTGCACAAATGTCCAGACTCCAGAAAAAGTAAGCATCATGCATTATATTTTGCTTTCCAAAAGAGCTTTTGGTTTATCTGTAAGGCTAATGTTGCTAAAGCTACAATTGACTCTGCCTGTTTTCACTAAAGCTTCCTTCACGTGCTCCAGAATGATTGTGAATAGGAATGCGGTAGTTAAAAATTGCATTGTGTGTAGGGTCAGTAACACGGTCACCATAACACTGGTGTGCCCCCGAGCATGAGCTCTTCAAGCTCTGCAATCTTCTGAGAAAGGGGCAGGGTTGCCAGGTTTTTGCAATAAACCCTCCTTCGGCAACAATGTTGAAGTAGGCCAATTCTGCGGGAAAACCGCGGACTTAAAAACTGACTCTCCAGGCTAGAAATCTCTAAATGGACCATGGATCTTTCAACAAGAAAATGATCCACAAATATCAAAATCAAAACCAAAATGGGTCACTGAGCACAAAACTAATATTCTTCCATGGCCATCCCAGTCCCTTGAGCTGAACCGTATAGAAAATGAGTGTGGTGAACTGAAGAGGAGAATGTGAATCTGAAGGGTCTGGAGAGATTCTGGATCAAGGAATGGTCTCTGATCTCTTATCAGGTGTTCTCCAAACTCAGCACTTATTACAGGAGAAAACTCAGAGCTGTTATCTTGGGGAAAGTATTGAATAAAGGGTATGATTCATTGTGGCCAGTGTGTATTAGAGAAAAAAATATTTATTTCATAATGAGATTCAGAATGAAAAGTCAGTTTTTTTTTTTTTTTCAATCAAAGATCAAGAGGATGAATGCTACAGATTTATTACCGCAGCCTTCTTTGGTCATATTAAACAAGGGTGTGAATAATTTTGAGCAATTTCTTTCTCAATTGTTAACCTCCATCTGAAACCATACCTGTGTTTAAAAGGATATTTGCAGGGACATACATTTTGGCGTAATTTAGAAACTTTTAGGGGTAAACAAAGTACTAGCCCCTGACAAGCCCCTAAGTGCAGTTTTTGCATGTACTTTTTTTTTCTGAGAGTGTTTCACCAATGAAGCATTGTTAGTTCTCCAAAACAGTGAAAGTTCGTCATTAGATGTTTTCCTTCAGAAAACTTACTTTAGTCATTCACAAGCATTGACACACATACTCAGGAACAACATGTGCTCTCTGTCTTCAGTAAGAAGGTCCTCCTACAGGATGTGGGATATAGGTGTGATAAGGTTCTTAGAAGTGACCTTTGCTAAATTCTACTGAAATATCACACCGTTACATAATCTGAATGTCATGGACAACAAGATTAATCTTAATCCAAAGACTATATGGCATTATTTTATGTTTCACAAAGAAATATTTTGAATTTATATATTTATATTTCACAACATTTTGCTTTCATGGTTCATGTTTTGTTAGCTTCTTATCAGCAGGAAACAAGAAGGAAACAAAACAAAAAACCCATATGCAATCTTCTCACCTATAGTCACCACATGCATATGCTGCTTGTCCAGCAGAATCGACAGTTGCATCATCAAACCACATTGTTTTCCAGACTGGACGTCAAATAGCAAGTTTTTGTATTGCTTGCATTCAATCACAGTCACAGCAAAAGCACATTTGGACTTGCCTTTTGGAGTTCCCCACTTCACATGAGCTTCATGATCACATTAAAATGAGTTAAACCACAGATTTTATTCTAAAAAAAAATCTACTTTCTCAGAATAAATAATCTGAATGAACGCCTTTACCAAAAAGTAGTATACTTCAAGTTTATTGTATTAGGTATACGTAAATAAAGTTATACATATGTAATTATTACATCTTCATTGGTCGACATTTTATTCCATAATGTTACAGTTTTGATGCTATTTCATGTCAGATGATCGTGTTAGATTACATGTGTTAGTATCCATTGCTTGTTTTTTTCTTCTTCACTTGTGTTTTTTTGGAAGTTCTGTGCAGAAGATGTGTACTAGCGCCCTCTACTGTATAATAATGAAAACACAGATTCTAGGAGCACAAGTATAGCTCAAAGCTATTTTTTGACTTTTTGTAAGTCAATGAGTACATAAAACCCATTTCTGAGAAGTACATAAAAAGTAGACTACAATTATACTTTCCAATGTTTAAAAGAAGTATACTAATAGCACACTTGAATAAGCTTATTTTTCATAAGGGCGTGGATGAGTGTAAGAGAAATCTGATTGTAATCAAGGAAGTCAGCATTCTTTCTTTATAGGCTCATGAGCATCAATATTGTTTGAGCAGAAGGCGCATTGTTTAGCTGCACTGCGGTTTGTGTAAATGCACTCAAGCCACCTCTGAACCACATAAAACAGTCTGAAGGACCGTAAATGTAACCATCATTGGTGTTTGTGCTTTGACAAGTAAAAGCAGCTTCTTAGAATCCTCCATGACTTGTAAATGAAAGCCTCATCACTGAAATCTCAGATGAGTTATTTTGCGTGTTCAGGTTTAGCTGTCGTATCTGTGGAGGGAGGAGAGAGAGAGAGAAGATGCAGCGGAGGAGTACTTGTTTTCACTGTCTGCAAACCACAGACGTTCAGTGTTTTAATCTTGAGCGCCTTGAGAGATTTTATTTCAGAGCGCTGAACTGTTGAGGAAAATGGTCGACCGATTCGTTTTGTTCTGTTTGTGCTGTTGCTGTCTGGTTGGTAAGTTAAACATGTCATGCTTTATGGTAGCAGATGAATTATTTAGTACAAATTATTTAGTGCTTTAAATCCAATCGAGGCGTTACAATGAGATGTAGGATTTGTAGGATTTTTGACATTTTAGTTTTTGAAAGAAGTCTCTTCTCACTAAGGCATTTGTTGCAAACAATACAGTAAAACAGAAATAATGTGAAATATTAAGATTTCAAATAGCTGTTTCCCTATAGTTTGTTTCTTAACTGTTTCCTGTGAGGCAAAGCTGGAATTTTCAGCATCATTACTTCAATTTTCAGTGTCACATGATCCTTCAGAAATCACTCTGATATGCTGATTTGCTGCTCAAGATACATTTCTGATTGGTAGTTATGAATGTTATAAAGAGTTATGATGTTTCTTTTTTTTTTTTTTTTTTTTTTTTTTTTGGAAAACTGATAGTATTTTCAGGATTTTTTTGATGAATAAAAAGTGAAACATTGTAAATTAACTGAATGCATCCTTGTGATAGATTCAAGCCTGGCGTCTAACGAGTAAGACTTTAGGGATTTCGCTTACTTTTTAGATGTTTTAAAGTGATATTAGTGTGGAACTCTTTTCGACTTAAATACATAAATAAATATTTAACCAGAACTTGTTCTCCAGGTGTGTTTGCTGATTCAAACGCGGTGAAGTGGGTGTCAGTGACGGAGGAAGATTCAGTCACTCTAAAGCCTGATCTTAGTGTTCAACAATCTGACAATCTGATCATGTGGAACTTTAATGGGTATCTTATTGCAAAAATCATCACCAACCATACCTCGATAATAAATGATGTTCTTGACGGGATATTCAGAGACAGACTGAAGCTGGACAATCAAACTGGATCTCTGACCATCACAAACATCACAACTCAACACGCTGGAGTTTATCAAGTAACCATCAGCAGCAAGACAAAGTCTGTTTATAGATTTAATGTTACTGTCTATGGTGAGTAGAGGTTTACAGTTTCTTTTGTTTATCTAATACCATATTTCATATATAATTGACACTTGCTGTTTATTCTCTCCTGTTTTCAGCTCGTCTCCCTGTTCCTATCATTATAAGTGACTCCCCACAAAATTCATCATCATCATCATCATCATACTGTTCATTGTTGTGTTCAGTGGTGAATGTGGGTCATGTGACTCTCTCCTGGTACAAAGGAAACAGTTTATTGTCCAGCATCAGTGTGTCTGATCTCAACAACAGTCTGTCTTTATGTCTGGAGTGTCTGGATGATTCCTACAGCTGTGTGGTGAGCAATCCCATCAACAACCGGACTAAATATGTCAACGTCACTGATCTCTGTCGGCCATGTTCAGGTATGTTAGCATCTTGAGGGAAAAGGCTATGCATGGCAACAGTTTAGGACTTGATTTGCTGTTCATCTTTTGCGAATGTAAAATGTTGTTTGCTTTTGTTTTCTCAGATTGTGCCTTCTGTTGTCATGCTTCTGAAGCTCTCGCCCGATTGGCTCTCTCCGTCGTGGTGGGTGTGGCTACTGTCGCTATTGTATTTTATGACATCATCACATCCAGGAAAGGTGTAAACGAGAGACATCATGACTTACAATATAAAACAGCTTCATGATAATTCAGTGTAAATCCATTATCATTAGCTTTTTGTTCTTGTTTTTATGCACTCCTTTGGCTTGGGTAGATTTTATATGAATTTTGTTTACTGTAATATGGAATGTTCAAAATTTCCGTTAAACTAATCAGTGACTTCAGACCTGTTCAGCACTAAGTTGGACTAAAATTTAACTGAGATAATGCTACATGACGCCACATGAAGTATAGTGAACGAAGCACATGCGTTGAAACGCTCTTTGAAAAACAAATTGTCTCATACTTCTGTTCTCTTATCTATTACTTCCTAATGGAGCTATCACTTATCTCTCTTAAATGTAAAAGGCATTTGAGATATTGTAAAAGAAAAGCTATACTTTTGGTTTGCAAAGAAATTAAGGCAGAATATATATATATATATATATATATATATATATATATATATATATATATATATATATATATATATATATATATATATAATTTTTTTTTTTTTTTCAAAAATCCAAGTCAAGTGCAGAAAACTTTTTGTTTAGAGTAAGATCTAAAAGGAAATGGATGGAAGAAGGTGAAAGAAACTGCAAATATCTTTTTTAGTCTTGAGAAAAGGAATGCAGAAATAAACTAAGTTAGAAACGTATTGATTTCTAAATTTGTCTCTTAGTATAATGCAGATATGTATTCTTTAGGAGAGGATCAAGACAATGCAATTATTTTTTAAATCAATCCAGAAACATTGTCTTTAGAAAGTAAAACAGAGTGTTCTCAAAACCTCTTCTCTAAATGAAATAGAATTCTGTATAAAAGCTCATAAAAACAACAAATCCCCTGGAAATGATGGGCTTACACCAGAATTGTATTAATTATTGATATAGTAATTTATTAAATTGAGACCCTTTAATACTTTTTCTGGATTTTAGAAAAGCTTTTGATACAGTAAGCAATCATTTTATAATTGATTCATTTAAATTGTTTGGTTTTCGGACAAAAACTCATCAAAAGTGAAAGAATTTTAAAAATTAATTGGTGTAAAACTGAGTATTTCAATATTGTCCCATATCATTTAATTCAAAAACTTGAGGGATTACATTTTTTGTATATAACTGGCAGACTTCCCGTTGCTTTGGCCAATTATCACAAACAAGCATCATTTTACTGGTCACTTTTGTACAAACACAATTTTTCTCCTAGCAGGTGTTTTATATTGAACAATGGCAATATCACTCATGATAACAAGTCATTGCATGTGAAGCATTGAGTTCAGCTTAACGTATTAATTGTAAACAAGATTATTGACAAGAATGGGCTTTTTTGTAAATGAAAAAATAATACAAAATAATAAAACAAAATAATCAAGTCTATTTCTAGTGGCATAATAATTTTAACCAAAATATCTGATGTAAAAAATAATATAAGTGTTAAAATATCCGTTTTTTTTTTTTTTTTTTTTTTTTGTAAATAGTCTCTCCTTTATGACAGGGGCTTTAATAAAAGTTTATGTCAGAAACTCCCTTAATGTAATATCCAATCCTCCAAATGGATAAACCTCAGTATATATTGGCACAGCATCTGGATGTTACCATATAAATATGTAATTTCTAATAAAGTAAAATAAGTACTTTACAAAATTATTCACAAATGTTATCCTATAAATGCAGTTGTTAGCAGATATATTCATAGTGTTTGTGATAAGTGTACCTTTTGTAATGTATCTGTTGAAGATACTGAACATTTATTTTTCTCTTGCCCTTTTTTCTATTTCATTTTGGGTTGGCTTTAAAGTAGACATAAAAAAGCCAGTCATTTAGAACCTCATTATATTTTATTTACATTATATTTTACCATTTATATTATTAATCTGTTAATTAATAATTAACTTGGCAAAGTTTTATATTCATAAGTTAAAAGTAATTCAAAAGAAACTGTCATCTATTACAAAACACTGATCTTAAAATATGTTTTGAAACCCTTTCTAACATGAGATCACAAAATAAGGAGCTTACAAAAACCATACAATTTCTAAAGCTTTTCTAACTCTTTTATTAAATTTTTTAATATAATAATATATATGTTTGTATTCATTGTGCATTTTTGTTGTTGCTGCTCTGTTTTGCATGCTTTGAGATATGCAACGTTTACCTGTTTACACTGTGCCTTTGTGTGATGGAACTGAATATATATATATATATATATATATATATATATATATATATATAGTAAAAATGTGGTCCGTATTTTACAGGTCGGGGTGCACGGTTTAGATTCAAGCCTTATTAATTATATATGTATATATATAATTGAAAAAGAAAACCGCTAGTTTGAGTCTATCCAAGTAGTTGATACGACAACAGCGCCTCCTGCAGGTTGTTCAAATGTACAACTGACGTAAACTATGCATTGCGTATCAAAAGAAAACATTTCTAAACGAAGGAAACTTTTCCACTCATATGTCATCTACCGTATATAAACTTTTTTTCTTTATCAACCCCCTCAAGCGTGTTCGTCGTCCCTTCACTAATCATCAACACTAATCCATAATCAATCATATCAAATATCGCATCCATCACGTGGTTTGCGTCAACTCCAGCCTCACGCGACTGTTCACTGAAGGTGATGAACACACTGGCTACTCGGTGTCAACACTAAACTCAGTATGCAGAACCTCGGATTAATATTTCTGTTCCTATTATTTGTAAACGGTAAGTTGTTATATTGATTTAATTAATTGTTCATATTGAAACGATACAGAGGTTTAGTTCTGTTCGATTTACGTGTTTTTAGGAAGTTTGGTGCCTTCCGGGTCTTTTAAGCCCCAAATTTGAGCTTATTACTTATTCATATATATATATATATATATATATATATATATATATATATATATATGTATATGTGTATATATATATATATATATATATATATATATATATATATATATGTATATGTGTATATATATATATATATATATATATATATATATATATATATATATATATATATGTATATGTGTGTGTGTGTGTGTGTGTGTGTGTGTGTGTGTGTGTGAGTGTGTGAGTGTAATATATATTGTTTGTATACCTTACAAAATCTTAAATGTTCCAACACCTATTATTGAATTGCTTTCTCCCACATTAATCTCTATTCAATAAACCACGTGATAACGTTGCCAGTTTCTTAAAAAGAACCTGAAATATCAAAAGTATTCAGACCCCTATGGTATGAAACTTGAAATTGAGGCACACGCCATTTCCAACATCTTTGAGATTTATCTAAACTTTATTTGGAGTAAAAATGTGGTCTGTATTGTACAGGTCAGGGGTGCACGGTTTAGATTCAACCCTTATTAAACACATCTGATCCAGCTAATCGAGTGATTTAAGCTTATTCAAAATCTGCATCTTATATGTGCTGGAACTAAACTTTACAGAACGGAGTTCTCCAAGAACTGAGTTCGACACCTGTGGTTTAAGTTATGGGAAGGCTTCTGTTTTCAAATCACATGTGACTTTTATTGTAAATGACTGCTTCTGGGTTCTGCAGTGGTGTCTGGTGTTGAGACAGAAGTTGTGGAGGCGGTGTCTGTGATTTTTGGAGATTCTGTCACTCTACAGTCGGAAGTGACCCAAATACAGAGCTATGACGTGATTGAGTGGAGGTTTAGTGGACATCGCATTGCTATAATCAATAGTGACCCCAATAAGAGAGTACAGGCTGAAGTTACTGAGAAACTCAGAGACAGAATGCAGCTGGACCATCAGACCGGAGATCTCAAGATCAGAAACATCAGAACCGCAGACTGTGGACTCTATGAACTTGATATCAACAGTGCCAGAGGGTCAGCAAAAAAGTCCTTCAATATCAGTGGTGAGTGTGTCAGATGTTCAGGTGGAGTTTCAGACTCGAGGTGAATGTGTTTACTGACCGTCAGAAACATCTCTGTTCATTAGGTGTGGCATCGGATGACACGAAGGTTGTGTTGGTGATGGAGAGAGACTCTGTCATTCTACCCTCGGGTCTATCTAAAATACAGAGAGAAGATCGGATAACCTGGAAGTTTAAAGACACACTCATAGCTGAACTAAATGAAACAGCTGGAATCTTCTCTACATATGATGATGTTCTTGATGGGAGATTCAGATACAGACTGCATCTGAACAATCAGACTGGATCGCTCATCGTTACTGACGTCAAACCCAACATCTCTGGACTTTATGAAATCAACATCAGCAAGAGCAGCAGCAGATACACCACGCACAAGACATTCAATGTGACTTCCAAGGGTGAGTCGCTTCAATAGTGAAGTGCATTAACATACTTGTTTATCTGAAAAACAACGCTACATTCAACAAATTTAGCTGGACGATAAATTGTCCAAGAAATTATCGCAATAAACGATAATATTGTCGTTCTAAGACCAGTTTCAACTAATATGATGATGGCATAATAATGCAGGTACACCTTTTCAAAGATAAATAAACGTTTATTTTATTTTATGGCAGATTCAGAGCAAGAAATACCAACATGTTGACTTTGTGTGGCTTAAAATTAATAAATGTTGTATGTTATATTATGTTTATATGGCAGTTAGGGATGCTCATATTGACCGTTTAACTGTTAACCGAAAGTAAACATTTTGACCGATGAAGGGGCCGTTCACACATCACGTCTTTTTTTGTGCTCAAGTTTGTTATTTCAAATGCGTTATGCACACTCATGGTCAATGCGTAAGACCTTCGTTCAACTTAAGAACACAAATTAAGATATTTTTGATGAAATCTGAAGCTTTCTGCATAGACAGCAACGCAACTGACACGTTGAAGACCCAGAAAGGTGGTAAGGACATTGTTAAAATAGTCCGTGTGACATCAGTGGTTCAACAGTAATTTTATGAACCTACGATTTAATTCAATTCACATTTATTTGTATAGCGCTTTTTGTGATGCAAATCATTGCAAAGCAACTTTACAAAAAATTATGTTTCTACAATATTTAGTAGTAGCTTATCAGAATATTTTTGTGTGCACAAAAAACAAAAATAACGACTTTATTCAACAATTTAATCTTTTCCGTGTCAGTATTCGCTGCAGTATCACAACGACTATTTTTATGATGTCCTTAACCAGCTTTCTAGGCCTTTAACATGTCAGTAATGTTGCTGTCTATGCAGGGTCAGAGAGCTCTCGGATTTCATTATATTTCCAATATATTTATTTGTTTTCCTAAAACTAACAAAGGTCTTGCAAGTTTGGAATGACATGAAGGGGAGTAATAAAGATAGAATTTTCAATTTTAGGTGAACTATCCCTTTAAAATTAAGAAGAGTGCATGTCCTTTTTTTTCATGTGTTGCAGAGTCGAGTCGTGTCTGCTTAGGATTAGATTTGATTAGTATTAATTGCTCCTCTGTGTTTTAATGCTGAGACAGAAGGAGAGAGCAGGCAGTCTGTGATGGAGGGAAATTCTGTCACGCTACTATCTGGTGTTCCTGAAATACACAGCGATGACGTGATCGTATGGAGGTCTGAGCATGGAGACTCTATCATAGCAAAAATCGATAGAGGGAAGGTCTTCACTACGCTGGACGGAGCTGATGGGAGATACAGCGGCACACTGGAGCTGGACAGTAAGACCGGATCTCTGACCATCAGACACATCAGAACTGAACATGCTGGACTTTATCACCTGGATATCACCGGCCAGCGGCGCACAATATTCAAGAGATTCTTTGTTTCTGTCGGTTGTGAGTATCTGAAGCATTTAATGTAGGCTAATAATTGCTGTGAGAGCAGTTGAGTGAATTTAATTCTACTGTATTATAAAACAAAATAGAAATGTGCAAATGTCACTGATGATTGGTTCATCTTTTTTTCTCTTTACAGCACAGAATTGGTTTCGATATGTTATGGTGGTAATTGTTGTTGCTGTTTTGCTGTTGGTCGTGATTGGAGCTATTGCTGTGATTCGTTGTCGTCAAACACGAAATGGCAAGTATTACAAAAAGCTGATGTATTAAGTGGATAATTTGAGATTTACTGTGTAACAGAGACTTTGAAGAAGAAAAAATGTGATTTCATGTGAAAACATTTTTAATATGTGTTTAATTGGGCTCACTGCCATTAGGGGGAATCCAGTATCAGGTAAGATGCTGTTTACACTGTTATGTGCAACATAATAAAATTGTTTTTGAGGAATTGAACTTTATTTTGGAGCTTTGTCACACTACTGTCCAAACTGGATCTCGGATTATAAGTTTGGACATTTTAAAGAAACCCTTTAAAGAACTTCCTCAAATTCAGATTTTTTGGAGAAGTGATAGCAGTCTGGTCAACGCCGTCTTGTTTAATGTTAGTTTTGGACACATTTTCAGACTGAGAATTTCAACATGTCAAGAAGACCTTTTACCTTGTGTTCCTGATTAAATCTGAGATGTTTCTCTTGTTTTTTGTGTTTCAGTTAACAGCTCTGTAATATGAGAGCATTGTTTTGATCGTGTGCAATCCCACTGAAGAAGGAAATGAAATCCAGCTAAAATATGCACCAAGCTCAACCAGCTTTTGTACCATGACCTTTTCAAAAGGAATAATTTAATTAATTAAAATAATGTTGTTTTGATGTATGATCAATATTCAAGCACTAATGCTTTGTGTTTTAATTTGTTTGTCTGACAAGAGAATATTACTGTACTGTACAGTTTCCACACACATTTATATGTAGTATTGAATAGGACATGGTCTAGCAACATAAATGAAAACTGAATGCAATCTGAGTCATTTTGTGCGATCTCTAAAATACTTTTAGCTTTTTTTCGCAACCAAGTAAAAAAGTGCCTTAAAATCAAGCAGGTTTTTTAGGGAAATCTTTGTATGTTGTAAATTGGAATCTATGTTTTTACTCTTAACTGCTGTAAACTGTGAATTTGTTTGCCGTTAAATGTTTTTTTGAGTTCATTATCTGAAATAACGGAGTACTGAGCTTTTGCTGATTGATTTAAAAGTTTGGCCATTAGCATTTTAGGCTTCTTTGAAAATAATGATCTGAAGATTCATAATAGAAAGCTGTCTGAGAGACTTATGTTTATCTCTTCCATATTATTTGTTATATTCTCTCAGTTCATTTGTTGCTCATTTCATCGGTCACTGTCAAATCTTATTTTATTATGCGGTGTCTTGTCTTTACAAGTAAATTAGAAATAAGGGAAAGTCTCCATTTTAGGGTATGCCTTTGCTTTCAATTCCTGGTTTGTATTCCTAGTAGTATAATATGCCTATTGCTTGTATGTATTGCTCATGCTATCAGTCAGTCACATGGGCAGACTGTGTGTGATGTAATAAATACAGTAAATAAATATATACACAGACATTATATAGATTGTTACGGTAAAACTGGTATCAACCACTGCTGTAAATATAAAGAAATAAATACTCTTAAGATATTATTATAATAAATAATGTTTTTATATTATATAATGTAATATAAAACATTATTTTAAATGTTTTCATAGTGAGAACAAACTATTTAAAGTAACATTTTGGGTGAAATTATGGTTACCATACTGAAACGCTTTGTGTTTTGACAAAACATAATTATTTAATTATTATTACAGGCATAATTTACGCGGAAATGTGACCGATCCGTATAGTGGTCAAATGATAATAGTTTACATTTTGAGGTTTATATCTGTAGTATTTGTAGGAAGGCAGTAGTAGCCTAGATAAAATAATAACAGTTGCATGATGCAGTGTAAGTTATGTTGAACTAATAGAACATTTGAGATGGAAATTCAGAAAGGTATTACATTAGAGGCGCATTAAGTGAAAACATGCATATTTGTTGTATCAAACAAAGTGGCAAGTTTGAATACATTTCACTGGCAGTCTAGTGTACGATTATCAACGGATAGGGACACGTCAGACATTTACCAAAAGTTTTTATTTTCATGAACTGTGATTCATGTGATCCACTAGTTTGTATAAAAAATGAATGTTTTTATTCAACCACTCGTAGGGTGCCGCCTTGTTCGCGTGACGTCATACGCACAACGTCGACGTCATATGGACTTCCGCGTCAGTTTTAAATCTTGGACCTGAGCCACCACAATAATATCACACATTTGAGGGTGAGCTATTTTGACAAGTTAAATAAATAAATAAATAAAAACTAAACAAAAAAAAATATGTTGGGACACAGACTCAATACGACATTCAGCTGTTTTGTTTCCTGAGAAATGGATCGTTTTCATCATTTTTCGCGATTCATGAAAACCAGGTGCAGACCATCATCATCATCATCATCATCGTTACACTTTGTATCAAGGTTCCCTTAAGGTAAAAATGTTTGTCTAACTTACATGACTCATCTTCAACATTTTGGGCTTGGATTTTGAAATTGTCTTGCTAAAACTGGTATAAAGTTGGTTCGACGTTTGTCAGAGATTCAGCCTCTGAAATGTTCAGTACAGTTAGCCTAGCTCTTTAACGATTTAGCATAATATCAAGAAAAACGGTGTTTCAATTGTTTTCAAATGTAGAAGGGTTTTATTTGTTTTAATCTGCTTTAAAGGCAATAGAGGCTCCTGACTAAGTTTAGGTGAGATTCTGGGTCGTAGCAGTATAGGCTAACGTTATATGAAAAACATTTTGAAAGCTTTATATTGTAATCTCTGAACACGTGACAACATTTGGGCAGCTATGTCTATGTGTTATCCAGTGGGTGGCGCGCTAATGTTGATTGGGAGGCTCGAAGTAATGTTACACGCATTAAATGCTGTATAATAATTGTTTTTTTTTAACCTTAAACCACATAAACACATTCCATTAGATTAGATTCAACTCTGTCATTGCACATGTAAATGCAGTTAGCATCTAACCAGAAGTGCAATATGTACACTGCGCATGGAGAGTACAGAATAAATAATACAGATAAAGCGGTATTATGGACATAATTTACAGATTTTAAATACTATCAGCATACAGATAGGTGTACTATGAACATCCTGTACAGATGGATTATGTAAAAGTGTATGCACACTATAGGCAGGATTATGAACATATGAACATCATTTACACCAGTGCAATGGACAGTAAAGTACATAGAAAATATTAAAGTGTGCAAATGGATTACTCTAATTCTGGACGAACAGACAGTAGTGCAAGTAATAACAAGTTTACTGTTTTTAGCTTGTTGTAAATAAATAAATAAATCAGTCAGAGTGATGAAGAGGGGGAGGAGTCTGTGTGGTGTGTGTGTGTGGGGGATGATGTCGCTCCTTTAGCAAAGTGCATTCCTAACGACTACTTAATGTCACGCACATGCCCTACTCACTCCAAAGTCCCCACTTCAAGGGGATAGGGATGATCACTTCCATTTGGAATTTGCCCAGGAACCGTTCGGTACCGGTACTAGTACCGGCACACCCCTAATATACGTCAATCAATGTAAAGTAAATATGCTCTTCTATTTTAACTTCAAAGAATGTGTGTTGTTACTGGTTTCTAGAACAACATTTTGATAGTTGTTTTAGCCACAGAACTATAAAGAACACATAACATTGAAAATGAAACAAAATTGGATTAGTATAAATATAAAATTAAAAAAATGAAACTTCTACAGTATCTCAGCTTAAAAGGCTGTTTCCTGTTACACACTTCTCAAATAACATTTTGCAGTATTATCAGAAGAGATACAGAAGTCCCGCTATTGATTTTTCAAGTTTCACTTGCAAAACTTTCAAAAGAGTTTTAAGTATTACTGCCCCCTAGATAAATATAGTGCAGTTGTTTTGAGTTTTACATTCAAACTTTTAAATTAATTTAAAATCAACACCAACTTCTATTTCTTTGCCATTTCGGGAAGGAGTACTTCCTAGCCATCTGGGGGCACTGTTGAAGCCCAGGCTTTGGCTTAAGAAGGGGGTTGAGACTGCACTTTTGGCAGGCTGCTCTGTCAACTCAGTTGGGTGTTCGATGCCTTGCTCAAGGGCACCTCAGTCGTGGTATTGATGGCCCGAGACTCGAACCAACAACCCTAGGGTTAGGAGTCAAACTCTCTAACCACGAGGCCACGACTTCCCCACTGCACATGCGCATTGACTGGTGTAGTCAGAAAATAATAAGTGTTTTTGATGCTATTTGAGCAAAAGAAACAACACTTATGAGACAGTTGTCAGATTTCATTGTTCATTTCAAATAAGAATTTAATTGAAAGCATGGTGATCAGGATTGAAGTCCTTTTAAATAATGTAGATTGATTTAGCAACACGGTTAGCATTCAGTGACAGTTTTTCGGAAATTGTGTAGTCTACCTGGTATTTTTATTTGGCTATTTAGAATCAGAACCAGAAATGCTGATTTGTGAATGCCCTTATCAGTCTAATCATTCAGTCCGTACCAAAAACACACCTGAACCAACTCTTTAGGGTCTCCAGGAACACTTGATAACGATGCAAACAGGTGTTCAAGCTGAATTTGTAGAAAGGTGGATCTTTGCGAACAAGTCACTTTGGTTTGGAACATTAAGTGATGAAATGTATGTCACGATATATTTCTTAATTTCGGAAAAAACAATAACATTTTCAAATATCGTTATTTAAAATAACTGTTTTCTATTTGAAAATATTTAAAATATATATTTATTATAATTTATTACTGTGATTTCAAAGTTGAGCTTTAGCATCATTGCTCCAGTCACATGATCCTCCAGAAATCATTCTAATATTCTGATTTACTGCTAAAAAATTAGTATATGTTAAACAGCTGAGTAGAATTTTTCAGGTTTCTTTGATGAAAAGTAAGTTCAGAAGAACAGCATTTATTTGAAATAGAAATCATTTGTAACATTATAAATGTCTTTATTATAATTTTGATCGATTCAAAGCATCCTTGTTTAATGAAAGTAATAATTTCTAAAATAAAAGAAAAGCTTTTGAAGATTTTTATTTCAGATTAATGCTGATCTTTGGATCTTTCATCAAAGAATCCTGAAAAAATCTACTCAACTTTTTAAATATTGACAATCAGCAAATTGGCACACTAGAATGATTTCTGAAGGATCATGTGACATTGAAGACTAGTAATGATATAGAAAATGTAGCTTTGATCACATGAACAAATTACATTTTAAAATATATTCAAATACACAGCAGTTATTTTAAATAGTAAAACTATTTCAAAACTGTACTGCCTTTGGTGTATTTTGGATCAAATAAATGCAGGCTTGGTGAGCAGAAGATAATTCTTTAAAATAAACACAAATTAAAGTCTTATTGTTCAAAACTTATGTCTGGTAGTGTAGGCTGATTATTCTTATAGATTAAAACGTGCTTCAGCCAGGATAAAGAGTTTGAAATGTGCCCTGAAACAAAAATTTAGCAAACACACAAAAAAAAAACCTGTTGCTGGAGACAGGCTTATTATTGTAAATACAAACTGATTGTCTGCCAGCAGGAGGCGCTTTGAGAGCAGTAGAACCTATAGGTAGAGCTAGCGGTTTCTCCAGTGATGGCTGTAATCAAAGCAGCTCCGCTCATGAACGCTACTTTATCAGATAAAATGAAAATGCCATCCAAACTTTTCTGTAATGTTTTAAAATCATATTGAAAAAATATATATATATATCGCGATACATATTGATATTGCATTATTGTCCAGCCCTAACTGCACTCTATAAAGCTGTTCCAAAGGTGAAGTCTTATTTGTTAACACTAGATGGCGCTGTATGCTGCAGTATTCAAACTAAATGCTAAATAAATAAAACAAAACAAAATAGTGGTGGAAATTATGATTCTTTCAAGGGATTCGTTCATTTTCAGTTCGTTCACCAAAATGATTCGTTCAGAATCGTTCACTGATTCGTTCAGTGATGATTTCTTTGTATTACACAAAATATGCCAGCAGGTGGCAAAAAGAGTGTATTATGTGTTATGTCTTAAGTCAACGAACGTATTCACTTGTTACAAAAACTGATCTGGCTTTATAAAAATGTGTGCATAACCGCATTCAATATATAAAGTCTAATAAACTTGTTCAGATGAACAAAGCACAAGGTTTTCTTGCCTAATTAGCATTTTAATTGTTTGGTCAGACAGTTTGTATATTATATATTCACATTCATAAATCGGGGATTAAACGTGGAGTTGCTAAATATCAAAACAAGCGTATGTGCACAGTACCTGTAATTGCGCTTTGCATTTTGCGAGATTGACATGCTAGATGGCAGACTAACCCAGTTTACTCTCATTCATTTCGTTCACGAACGAGATAAGCTATACCAGTTAATTTCATTCACGAACGATGTATCCGTTCATTCAACTCATTCACGAACGTCATGGGTACCAGTTCAGTCATTTCATTCACGAACGACATGTATCAGCTCATTCAACTCATTCACGAACAACATGTGTACCAGTTCAGTCATTTCATTCACGAACGATAAGATCTCCAGATCTAGTTCAGACTCATATGAAACTCGTTCATTAAGGGCGTATTCGTTCACTACATTCAACAAATCACATACTCTGTCACATCTCATACTCGAAGGCTATTGGCTCGAGGTTGAGTAATTCTTTGACAGGATGAAACAGTTCACGGGAGCTACTCGTCACTAAAACAAAACCATATAACCCCACAAAGCAGTCGACATTACCACAGCGAGTTAAGAAAGTGGATAACTGCAAAAGCGCAGAAGCTACTATGGCAATGGCCTTTCTGGAACACTGTTTACTGCTAGCATGCGACCATTTAGCTCTGACTAGCAAAGCTGCCTTTTCAGATTATGTGGCATCAACAGACTTCCACATGCACTTCACCAAGTGCACAGAAATGCTTAAGGGAGTTTTGGCTTCTTATTTTCTGAAGATGATGACCTCAGATGTGGGAGATGAGAAGTTTAGTCTGCTTTTAGATGTGTCGAATGATGTCAGTGTCTCAATATCTAGGTGTGGTGATTCGATATTTTGACTCATAATGCCTCTGAGTTATTACTGGGGTGCACAATGGAGTCCACAAGATTTTAAAAGAAGAATGACTTAAGAAAATTTAAACTACTAGTAAAGAGTGTAACTGTTCAGTATCAGTGCTATATTTTAAAAATAAAACAGATAAAACAGAGTTACAGATTTAAAGCATCTTAAAAGAGATTTTGTAATATAAAGTGATCAGTCATATGGTGTTGTGACTTAAATACCACACAAAGACAAATAAGATTTATTTATACAATGTTTGTAAAAAATAAAGATGTGATTATACATTACAACCCGAATTCCGGAAAAGTTGGGACGTTTTTTAAATTTTAATAAAATGAAAACTAAAGGAATTTCAAATCACATGAGCCAATATTTTATTCACAATAGAACATAGATAACGTAGCAAATGTTTAAACTGAGAAATTTTACAATTTTATCCACTTAATTAGCTCATTTAAAATTTAATGCCTGCTACAGGTCTCAAAAAAGTTGGCACGGGGGCAACAAATGGCTAAAAAAGCAAGCAGTTTTGAAAAGATTCAGCTGGGAGAACATCTAGTGATTAATTAAGTTAATTGATATCAGGTCTGTAACATGATTAGCTATAAAAGCTTTGTCTTAGAGAAGCAGAGTCTCTCAGAAGTAAAGATGGGCAGAGGCTCTCCAATCTGTGAAAGACTGCGTAAAAAAATTGTGGAAAACTTTAAAAACAATGTTCCTCAACGTCAAATTGCAAAGGCTTTGCAAATCTCATCATCTACAGTGCATAACATCATCAAAAGATTCAGAGAAACTGGAGAAATCTCTGTACGTAAGGGACAAGGCCGGAGACCTTTATTGGATGCCCGTGGTCTTCGGGCTCTCAGGCGACACTGCATCACTCATCGGCATGATTGTGTCAATGACATTACTAAATGGGCCCAGGAATACTTTCAGAAACCACTGTCGGTAAACACAATCCGCCGTGCCATCAGCAGATGCCAACTAAAGCTCTATCATGCAAAAAGGAAGCCATATGTGAACATGGTCCAGAAGCGCCGTCGTGTCCTGTGGGCCAAGGCTCATTTAAAATGGACTATTTCAAAGTGGAATAGTGTTTTATGGTCAGACGAGTCCAAATTTGACATTCTTGTTGGAAATCACGGACGCCGTGTCCTCCGGGCTAAAGAGGAGGGAGACCTTCCAGCATGTTATCAGCGTTCAGTTCAAAAGCCAGCATCTCTGATGGTATGGGGGTGCATAAGTGCATACGGTATGGGCAGCTTGCATGTTTTGGAAGGCTCTGTGAATGCTGAAAGGTATATAAAGGTTTTAGAGCAACATATGCTTCCCTCCAAACAACGTCTATTTCAGGGAAGGCCTTGTTTATTTCAGCAGGACAACGCAAAACCACATACTGCAGCTATAACAACAGCATGGCTTCGTCGTAGAAGAGTCCGGGTGCTAACCTGGCCTGCCTGCAGTCCAGATCTTTCACCTATAGAGAACATTTGGCGCATCATTAAACGAAAAATACGTCAAAGACGACCACGAACTCTTCAGCAGCTGGAAATCTATATAAGGTAAGAATGGGACCAAATTCCAACAGCAAAACTCCAGCAACTCATAGCCTCAATGCCCAGACGTCTTCAAACTGTTTTGAAAAGAAAAGGAGATGCTACACCATGGTAAACATGCCCCGTCCCAACTATTTTGAGACCTGTAGCAGAAATCAAAATTGAAATGAGCTCATTTTGTGCATAAAATTGTAAACTTTCTCAGTTTAAACATTTGCTATGTTATCTATGTTCTATTGTGAATAAAATATTGGCTCATGTGATTTGAAAGTCTTTTAGTTTTCATTTTATTAAAATTTAAAAAACGTCCCAACTTTTCCGGAATTCGGGTTGTATATAACAACAGACGTTATTCTTAGAAATTACTTCTGCTTGTCTTGCTAGAGCTGGAAATGTATCTGCAGGGTCACAACATTTATTTTTCACACTTCTCATGTTCTCAGGCCACATGTCCATTTTCTCTTGCAGTGAAACACATTGCAGAGTAAAGGAACGAGACAGTAAGTTACTTCTGACAAGAAACAAAATCTAAGAAAATTCAAAGAAAATTAAATTTTCCTATTTTAAAGTAATATCACACTTTGTGTTCTCTCTCACTTTTGTTCAATATATATATATATATTTTTTTTTTTTGACAAGCACAGCACTGATGGATATTTCTTGGTAAAGCTGTTCTGTGTAAAGCAGAAGTCAAACTGTGAATGTTGTTGGTCTAAACCACACGCTATTGACACACCAAGATAGACACGCACAAACAACACTAACCACAGATGTCCAGTTATAGACTCATGCTCATGCAGATGCTGCTTGTGTATCCAACAGATCAAACCACATCTCTGTGCTGATGGAAAAATATCAGACCACAGCAGCTCTTATTTTTAATTTGCAACTGAGCTGCTAGAGCCTCAAACTGCCAGGGGTCTCTTAAAGTAGTAGAACAAAAGGACTTTTTTGCAGAACAGCAAATGCTTTGCTGATTTTTTTTTTCTTTTCATATCTTTAGTTTCAAATGATAAAACCGCATTTATTTCGGCAGAAAATCTCCAGGAGAACTTAAAGCTTTTCATTTGTTGAAAAAACATTCATATCTGATTCTTGTTACAAATGTGGGAAGATGGATGTAAATGATCAGCAAATTAAAGTAATAACGCTTACAGAGATTACATTGTTTTAACATATTGTGTACTGTATATGCATTTACTGTGACCGAGCAGCTTTTGAGACACTGAAATCAACTAATCACTATTCTGACTTTTTCTCAGAATTTCTTGATATAAACAATTGCAAGTTATAACGTCTGATTGAGATATATAATGTCACAATTGCAAACTAAAAAGCAATTCTGACTTTTTTTTTTGTCTTACAATTCTGTCCTTTTGCTCTCAGAATTGTGAGATAAAAATTCGCAATTACATTTTTATTTATTTATTATTAATTCAGTGGCAGAAACGGGCTTCCATTTTAATAACTAGTGCAAAACTGAAAATAAAAAGTATCTCAGAATTAATTGTATATTCTGCTGCTGTATGTGGTAATTTTTACCAATCCCAAAATAACTAATAATCCCACTCGGATAATAAAGTTTAGGAGACGTTTGAAAATTGGTTATCTTCTAATGGCAACACCAGCATACAACACATCCTTCTCTTCTTTATCTTTCTGTTAAAGAAAACACACACATCACACAGGTATAATAATATAATAATAAAGTCTTCTAAATTCCAATGTGTCAAATAAACCTTAAAGACTGACTGAGATTTTCTTTTTTGTCTAATAAGAACATTCAGCACTGATTTCAGAAGAAAATGTATATACTACTGCTAAGCTAATATGACGTTTGAGAAAATGCAATTAATCTGCTTTATACCAGTGGTTCTCAAAGACATTGGAGTTAGTTGGATTAAAAAAAAAATGCAACTTTCAAATGTACTTGTTTGCAGCATTGCGGTAAAGTGAAGCTGTATATTTTTATGCTTTGTGATGTATTGTATGTTGAGTTTTGCTTTTACAAAATGGATTTTACAGATCCTTCACTGTTTCATAATTACTTAAATATATATTTCAGCACAGATAAACTACTGACAGAAACCTCTGAACAGTATGAAATGGAAAATAAGATTACCCAAGATCCCATTTAATTGGGGTTTAGAAAAAACAAGTTTTCATTATTTCAAGTGTAAGAGGCCTTCAATGTTTGATGTATTATCAGTGATTCTGCCAAATATGCCCTTTAGCAGTAGACTCTACTTCAAAATATAAACGTGCTTCACATTTTATAGCAATAAAAAAGAAAAAGACATTTTAATAATTAATCCAGCTGTGGTAAATCTTAATTCATTGATGTGAATGTGTGGCGAAAGCAAGGAAATGTGCCTCAACTTGACCATTTCAGTGTATTCTTAGCACCCAGACAGATATATTCTGTGCAATTGTTTAGATAGAAGGAAACAAGGCAGAATTCAAATTTCAACATTATTTATTCTTCAGACATTGTTCTTTAAATACATATAACAATCTGGACATAGAGCCTCATTGAGATCCCCATATCTCTGGAACTGAAACATGTAGGGCCTTAAATTATAATTACAAAAGAAAAATTAATTAAGAACAAGAATCTAAAATCATATTGTGATATCTTTAATGCTTCTTGAGTTATAGGCATGCAAACTTTGGAAAAAAAATATATTTATGGCACTCAGTTATGTTGCATGCAGTTGTTTTGACAGAAGGACATGAGATAAATCTCTAGTTTCGACATTATTTGTTCCTCATATTTTTGAAAATTGACTAGTGTGAACTGACAAATTCGAAAACTTGTACAATTTAAGGATTAACCTCTGGAGCCAATATTGAAATTCTAATAATCTCTGGAACTGAAACATGTAGGGCCTTAAAAATGAAGATACCAAAAGGCATGTTTGTTTAGTTTGTCTAAAAGGACGTTAAAATATTTTTAATACTTCTTGAGTTACAGAAATGCAAGCTTTGGAGTAAAAATTTTTAAGCAATTTTACCATTTTTGAACGGTCACCATTGGCACATAATCCAACAAAGATTCCTAAAGTCAACAGATTTTAATAACAGACCTAACAATCTAGCTGTAAAAACAACAACATTATGATCATGCCATCTTTATGAACTCATTTTTACCCCTTCGTAGTTGTTTGACTCTGAATCTCAGGTGAAAATAGCCTTTTTTGACCCCTCTCTACAAAATAGTGTATTACTCAGTAAATATTTATCCATGACATGTAATTTTTGGCTTTCATTACTATACATGTTTATCTTTCTTCAGAAAAAATATGAGCAAAATCTAAATTTTGTGCCGGGAACGTCTGGTTGAATTGGCACGGAATGACCCAACTTTAACGGTACGGACAGTGCGTGTTATTATCAATCTGTTCAAGAAACAAATGCATCAAAACCAAGGATCTAACAATGCTCACCTACATTTTAAATATAATGAAAGTATATAAATATATAAATAGCAGTGAAAATTAACTTGAAAAATAAAATTAATTCCTGAAATTAACAAAATAATAGACATAAAGTACCACTTTGTCTATGTTTCCAGGAACAGCTGGTTTAATATCTTCATGACAGGTTAAAAGTTATTTTATTATTAATATGAAGCCTGACCTATATTAAACACTGAGATATCAGAAGGTTTGAGTAAAATACAGTGTTGTTAAAAAATACCAATGCTTTAGAACCAAGTCATCAAAATACTACAATAAAATGATGGAAACAATACGAATCTTAATTCATATTCCACTGTATTTTCACTTTCCCAAATGATATGTGTCATGAACTGTACTCACCATTCAAGTAGGCCCCTATAGTTTTGTACAGTAACAACAAAACTCTTAATGTTGTCTGCTCCGGTGACGATGGCGGCTGCCACTGTTGATCTTCAGTTTATAAAGTCCAGAGTCTGTGATTCTGGTGTTCATGATGATCAGAGATCTGTTCTGATGATCCAGCTTCAGTCTGTCTCTGAATCTCTCTTTACACTGATCATGTTAGGGCAGAAGCTGTGATTGTCATGCGTATCTTTCAGTGAAGCATGATTCTGTGATCAGCAGTAAATCTCCATCCGAAGGCCAGAGAGGGGATCTCACGCTGAAACTCCAAATACATGTGACAGAAGAGTCCAGGAAATACCTGTCGCTGCAGCTCAATAAACCGAAGATTTAACTGCTTTCATTGATTCAACGAGACTAACTGATGAAAGTGAAAGGTTTTTTTTTTTTTTTTTTTTACCAGGGTTTGATTCTTTTTAGCAATAAAAAAGATTCACCTTCTGCACCTTCTGTGCGTGGACACCTACATTTCCCCCCTACCATTAAGTTACAGTCTTCAAACTGTTGAAGTCTTCATAGGGGCCAGACAAATGTTTGTCATTTTAAAAATGTAACCATTATATATTTAGCGTGTGTGTGTGTGTGTGTGTGTGTGTGTGTGTGTGTGTGTGTGTGTGTGTGTGTGTGTGTGTGTGTGAACTAAAGGAGGATCTAACTGTCGGGGGAGGATTCAGACATTAGATTAACAGTCAGAATGTTTTTGGTGGACAGTATTATTACTTCAGACACTTAAAGAAAATGATTCACACATTTGTTTTGTTCTGTTTGTTCTTCTGTCATCTGTTTGGTAAGTCATGAAAACATTTTACAGCTTCATTCTGCTTCAGAGCAATAAACTAATGCTACTGTTCAAATTAAAGTATTTTCATCCACTTATGGATTCTGGTATCTATTTGTGTTTTTGATTTGCATGCATCAGAAATCATGAGAAATATACAGAATTTTTTACATTAAATTTAATTGAAAAGTAATGAAGATTTTAGAATTAAGTATATTAGAGGCACAGAAATATTTTAGGGTGGATAGGTGGGGGGGGGGGGGTTCATTATTACATTTAACTGATTGTTGAACATGATGTTGCAACTCATCTAAATGTATATATGTGTGTTTTCTGCAGTAAAAAAAAATACAGCAGTAATGAACAACTGTAAAAGTGATGTTAATTCATTGGTCAAAATACAGTAAAACTATGAGTGAGATACTGTGAGCTGGATTTCTCATATATAAAAATATCGCATTCATAGAAGAAATGTATTGAACGTGAGCAGCATTAATAAATTTGTACTTTCATGCTTGAACTTGTGTAACTTTATTCTTGTATTTTACTGCACAGCTGATAAAACACCATAACAATGAAATGAGTGTCTGTCTCTGCTGCTGTTCTTTAAATACACATTTTACAAATGAAACAACAGGAAGTTAATCTGTGTAAAATCTGTTTATTCTCCAGGTGTGTTTAGTGAGACAGTGTCAGTGATGGAGGGAGATTCTGTCACTTTATACACTGATGTTACTGAAATACATGAAGATGATGAGATAGTGTGGAAATATGGAGCTGAAAACACTCTGATAGCTGAAATCAATAAAGCTGCTGGAGTCTACTCCACATCTGATGTTCCTGACGAGAGATTCAGAGACAGACTGAAGCTGGACAGACAGACTGGATCTCTGATAATCACAAACATCACAACTCAACACACTGGAGACTATGAAGTACAGATGAGTGGAGCAATACTATCATCACAAACATATCATGTTTCTGTCTATGGTGAGTAAAGATCATTTGTATGCCCTTATACATTATTTTGTATTTTTTACATACTAAATTTTTAAAAACATTTCACACACACACACACACACACACTCAATCTGTGAACACAAAACCATTTTTAAACACATCAAATGAAATATAGGACTATTGATTAGATTTATCCAGACTTTTTAACTCATGTTTTCAGCTCGTCTGTCTGTTCCTGTCATCAGCAGTAACTCTTCTTCATCATCATCATCATCATCTTGTTCATTGGTGTGTTCAGTGCTGAATGTGGGTCATGTGACTCTCTCCTGGTACAAAGGAAACAGTTTATTGTCCAGCATCAGTGTGTCTGATCTCAGCATCAGTCTCTCTCTACCTCTGGAGGTGGAATATCAGGAGAAAAACAGCTACAGCTGTGTGATCAACAATCCCATCAGAAACCAGACCACACATCTGGACATCAGCAAACTCTGTCAACCATGTTCAGGTACAGCAGTGCTGATATTAGTTGATGTTGGTGCTGATATTTAAGTTTATTGACTGCGCTGATCTCAGTTTGATGTTTTTATTCCTCAGACTCTGTCCACTGTTGTGGTTTTACTGAAACTGTGATCCGATTGGTCCTCTCTGCTCTGGTGGGCGTGGCTTCAGCAGCTGTTCTGGTTTATGACATCAGATCCACAAGAGGACGAAGGATCTGAGGATCCTCAAATTCAATTTTTTTTTGCTTTAAATTTGATTTGTGTTTTAATTTTTAAATATTCATTTATTCATCCATTCTTCATTTATAATAATGTATTTAATCATATAATAATTTACATTCATCATTCTAGTCATTTATATTCCTATTTCATAGATTAATTTATGGATTAGTCATTTATATTATTTATAATATAATATATCATATCTCTTATATCACGAATAAGAGATATGAGGAATGTTTTGGTATATAACAATACTTTTTGAATTTGTGCTGCTCAGACGAAGTCTAAGCATTGAAACATACACAACTAAGACTGTTCAATAAACTCTTCTTCTTTTATCATCACTCCATCTCCGGCGGTTCTCTGGGTTTTTCTTCAGTCAACCTCTTGGCTGACAGAAGACTGTTAATAGACTTATTTTTAACAGGTCTTTGGTATTCAATATTACTGTTACCAGACAACAGGGACAGGGGATCTGGCATCTGGGGCTGGATCTGCATTATCTGGCTTGGAGGCATGATCTACTACAGTATATGGATACATATGCAAAAAATTATTTATTTCTTTTAGTTTGACTAAATTTCCAAATATGTTAAATACCAGTTTTTTGCCTTACTGTTGTGGTGTATGGAGTGAAGTAATTTAAAACAATTTTACATAAGGCAGCGACATAACATATAATGTGAAAAGGATACCCTGATAAGGTGTTTTTTTTTTTTTTTTTGTTTTTTTGCTTCAGACTACTGTAGTGATTCTGAACTGAAACAGTCCAGTGTACTACATCGTCTTATAATGAAATTTTTCACTATTTGATTTTTTTGAATGAAATGTTTTTATGCTGTAAATGTGTTGATATTTAACCACCATTCAAATGTATTCTCACTCCCTTGCAGTTACAATATAGACCTATGTAGCTATGGTTAATAAATGTAAATATTCAGTTTTCAATTTCAATTATGTTGTGAATTTTTAGTGTAACAAATATTAGATTTGTATTTACTTGGTTTCTATACGTACAATTATGAAACAAAATGAAAATAGGTTAAAGCCTTTTATAAGCTTATGGGGCTGTCACGTGATGAAGGAACAACTCAAACCCAAAGTAAGTACTAGTAGACGTTAGGGAAGTAACACGTAACATTTTAATTATACCTTGATAAAATTAACGAAATGACTCCAAAAAAGATTAGTTCATTTTGCTGAACGAGAGTCAAAGGTCCGAGTTGGTAAAATTATCCGAACTTCCCATCACTAGTTGAGGCTCCAAGTGAACCATACCATTACCAAAACCGTTCTGATCACTGATTGGTCGGAGAGAATCGTCACTACCTGCGTCACTGAACTTGTGACACAAACACAAAAGAACCGCTGGATTGGGAGGGTTCCAAGATGGCGCTCTGATTAGAGGCATGTTGATGAGCTCCGCAAACTCAGCTGTTTATTTTATCTTGTAATGCAGTAAGAAGAGCATAATTAAGTACTACCAGCGTTAAATTTTGTAGTATCTGTCAAAATGGGAAAATCAGAGAACAGAAAAAGTAAGAATGGAACTCAAGCTGCTGCTAATGCTAACAAAAACGGTAATGAGACAAGTCAAGCCCGAAAAGAACTTCTGATGGAGAACATGCATGACTACATAGGCCATGACACTGACTCTGCAGAATTCATGCTGTGTGAGGAAGAATTTCCCTGTCTTCCAGAAACCCCATGTAAGTCCCCTGCCATCAAACTACGCAAGACCGAGAACGCTGACACAACAGCCATCCTCTCACAACTCGGGGAGCTCTCGAGGCTGATTAATAATCGTTCGGATGCTTTGGAAAAAATGGTGGGGGAAAACTCACGTGTGATCGCTAGTATGAAAGAAACAATCAACAAAAATACTAGACAGATTTCTGGAGTGAAGGATGTGATTGACTTTATGAGCGCTGAAGTTAAAGAGCTGAAAGTCAAAGTCGGTGCAACTGAGTCACTAGCCAAAAGAGTCGAGTTTAACCGGAATGAACAGGAAAAACGGCTTCTGCACCTTGAAGCTTACTCACGTCGTTGGAGTCTCAGAGTTCACGGGGTCCCTGAAAATGAGCGTGAAGATGTCCGAGGTAAGATCATCAACGTTTGCCAACAGCTTCTGCCCGACGCAAAAGAAAAGCTCCCGGATGCCGTGGATACCGTACATCGCCTGGGTCGAAAACGGCTAAACGATAGTAAGCCCAGAGGAATCATCGTGCAATTTGTCTCTCGTTTCCAACGCGACGCGGTCTGGCGTGCTGCTAAGGATTCAGATTTCCTTAGAAATAACAACCTGAAAATATCCGAGGATTTGTCGCAAGCAGATAAAGAACGAAGAAAAAAGCTGTGGCCCGTCGTGGAAAAGGCCAGAGAAGAAAATAAGCGTGCTTATTTTGTGGGTGGAAGGGCATTTGTTGAGGGAGCTGAGATTTTCCCTCCTGAATGATTAGAATAAGTTTCTTGTTCATTCGTATTATCACTTAACTTAAATACTGCTTCCACCATTTTGACTTGTTCTGGACCATTACCAGTCTACAGTTCTTCTCAAGACACTGAAGACACCTGTCTGGCGGTACTACACTTTTGATTACCATGTAAGACAACACTGCCTTTTCACAAGATTTAAATAGTTCTATTTTAGAACGTGTTGTAGTTTGGTGGGTCATATAATACAGTTATTGAGCTGTGTTCGAAGGCTTCTGAGGTGTATGTTGTCTAGTTTGTATATTACAACACAATCTCCTCATAACGTATAAGCTCTGGTGTTATACTTATGTTCTTAAATTTCATTTAATGTATTACTTAAGAATTTCATACTGCATATTAATATATCTTCTACTGTTTGAGCTGTGGTTCTCATCCTTGTCATTTCCTGACCGGTTAAAGTTCTAGACAAGGTATTTGTTTTGAATAGGTCTATTTAATTGTTTCATTTATTTTGTAGTCAATTTTTTTTTTTTTTCTTCTCATGTCTTTATCTGTTGTTTCTTTAAATGCTAGAGGGCTAAGAAATCTCACTAAGAGAAAGGCTGTTTTCTTATATCTCAAACAATTTAAAACTGACTTTTGTTTCCTACAAGAATGTCACTCATCAGTAGAGGATCTTAATTTCTGGAGATCACAATGGGGTCTGGACATATGGATGTCTCATGGCACGTCACATTCAGCCGATGTATGTATTTTAAAAAATCAGTTTAAAGGGAAGGTGTTACTCAGTGAAAGTGACGTAGATGGACACTTTATCAGTCTTGTGACTGAAATTTCAAATTTGACTTGTATCCTTGTTTGTGTTTACGGTTATAATCAGAAGAAAGAAAATGAAGCCTTTATTAATCGCTTAGAGGAACATGTATTGAAATTATTGACTAAGTACCCAAATTCCATGCTTATTTTTGGTGGTGATTTTAATGTGGCTTTAGATAGCAGCATGGACCGATGGCCTCCAAAACTGTCTGACAATAGTAGTTTATACTTGAAAATGTTTATGCAAAGATTCTCTTTGATTGATAGTTGGAGGGAGGTACATCCCTCTCAAAAGATGTTCACATGGAGTAATAACGCTCTCTCCTCCCAGTCCCGAATTGACATGTGGCTTGTTTCTAAGGAATTTTACAATACCTCTTCTGATATTTTACCATCTCTCTCTTCTGATCACAAGAGTATCTTTATTCGTGCCCATTTGCTTGCTTCTGATGATGTGCGTGGGTTTTGTTCTTACTGGAAACTTAACAATTCTATTCTCTCTTATAATGAAGTAAAAGATGAAATCAAAAAGATAATTCACAAAAATTGGAATAAGGCAAAAGATGAGAACAGTTACAGCAAAAATTGGGAATTTACTAAATACGAAATTGGCAAATATCTTAGAAAATTTAGTAGTGATGTGGCAAAAAAGAAAAAAACTGATGAAAATATTGTTATATACAAAATCACTAATCTTTTATCTAAAAATATGGATGATTTACTTGATTGTGAAAAAGCTGAACTGGCTGAATTACAGTGCAAATTAGACAACATATATAAACAGAAAGCAGAAGGGGCATTTATTAGATCGCGTAGAAAATGGATTGAAGAGGGTGAACAGAACTCTGCATACTTTTTCAGACTGGAAAGGCAGCAAGCTAAAAACAATCAAATTCAAAAATTAATGATTAATGGTAATATTAGTGATGACCCAAAAAATATTGCAAAGTTTTGTGCCAAATTTTATAGTGATTTGTATACTTCTAAATTATCCCAACAACATATGAATGACTTCTTTAAATCTTTACCTAATATAAACCAGCTAAGTGACTTAGATAAAAATTTTTGTGATGCCTCTATTACTCTGCAAGAGATAGTGGAAGCTATCAATACTTTAAAAGCTAACAAATCTCCCGGAACAGATGGTCTCAGCTCAGAATTTTACAAGCTGTTTCGTTGTAGTATAGCACCATTCTTATTAAAGGTTTATGAGGAAAGTATAGAGAAAACACTGCTTCTAGCCACATTATGTCAAGGTTTAATAACACTTATCCCAAAATTAAATAAAGATCCCCTTTTAATAGATAACTGACGTCCAATTACATTATTAAATAATGATTATAAAATTATAGCTTTAGTTTTAGCAAAAAGATTGAAATCTGTTTTGCACTCCATAATTGACGAAACACAATCGGGTTTTATGCAGAAAAGGCACATTTCTAATAATATACGGTTAGTTTTAGATGTGTTAGATTATTCAGATTTAATAGACAGTGATGGTTTCATTTTCTTTTTAGATTATTACAAAGCTTTTGACACATTGGAACATGAATTTTTATTTCAGGCTCTACAAAAAATTGGCTTTGGCGATGCTTTTTGCAGGATGGTCCAAATGCTTTACATAAACGGAAACAGTTCTATCAAATTAAGTAATGGTACTTCACCTAGGTTTTTTTTAAAACGAGGAGTTCGGCAAGGATGTCCAGTGTCCCCTTACCTGTTTCTTATTGCAACACAGTTCCTTAGCACACATATAAACAATAGTCAATTAAAGGGTATCACAATTGGTAACACTAAAATTAAAATTTGTCAATTAGCAGATGATACAGCTTTATTCTTGAATGATTCATCACAAATTAAATTGGCTTTGAATATTCTTCAGACTTTTTCTAAAGCTTCGGGATTAACTTTAAACCTTAATAAATGTGACTTGCTTCCAATTAAAGATTGCTCTCTTACTTCTATTGAGGATATTGCTGTCAAAAATAGGGTAACATATCTTGGTATATTAATTACTAAAGATGAATGTAGGTGTTCAGCAAACTTCAAACCTATTATTATCCAAACACAAAAAAAAATTTAATTGTTGGTTACAAAGGGATCTGTCACTAAAAGGCAGAACACTGCTCGCTAAGGCAGAGGGTTTGTCTCGTTTGGCCTATGCAGCTCAATCTCTTTTTGTGGATAGGCCCACATCTAAATTAATTAATGAGGTTCTAATAAAATTCCTATGGAAAAATAAATCTCATTACTTGAGAAAATCAGTCATATTAAATGGGTATAATAATGGTGGTCTGAACTTTATTGATTTTGATTCTCTCAACAATACTTTCAAAATTAATTGGCTGAACCAATATCTAGCCCAACCATCTTCTATTTGGAATGTTTTTCCTCAATTAGTGTTTTCACAACTTGGTGGCCTTAATTTTCTCTTAATGTGTGATTATGATATATCCAAACTCCCGATCAAACTTTCCAACTTTCATCGACAGCTTCTCTTAGCATGGGCACTAATTTATAAGCATAACTTTTCACCACAAAGATGTTTTATTTGGAACAATAAGAACATTTTATTCAAGAATAAGTCTTTGTTTTATGATAGTTGGTTCAGTAATGGTTTAATTTTGGTGGAGCAATTGTTTAATGAGGAAGATCTTTTGTTCAGGTACTCTGAATTTCTTTCCAAATACCAAATACCAATAACCCCAAAAGAATTTGCTACAGTTATGGGAGCCATCCCCTCTGGTTTGTGCATGCTTTTTAAAAACTGTAATGGTTCCTCAGTATCTACTGCATCCTTGCCCAAACCTTGTGATACTCCGGTTGGTCAAATTTGTTTCTCTGAGTCGAAAGCCAAAAATTATAAAATACGGTCTCTATTTCTTAAGAATCTGATTTCTGTTCCACCTGTGATCTCCTTTTGGAATAATTTGTTTGGTAACCTTAATTGGAAGAAAATCTGGTCTCTACCACAAAAATTCTTTCTCACTAACAAAGTAAAAGAAATTTCTTTTAAGCTCATACACCGGTTCTACCCTGTAAAGAGGTTTTTACAAAGATTTAAATTTGACATTGATCTTGCATGCTCTTTTTGTTTGTGTTCTGAAGAAACTATGGTACACTTATTTTGGTCATGTCATTACACTCAGAAACTGTGGTATGATATCAGTGTGTTTGTCAAGCGTAAGATTTTGCCAGGTTTCTCATTACATATTAAAAACATTATATTTGGGTATTATGACTCCAACCCCACAAACGAAAATGTCAGTTTTGTTATCAATTTAATTTTTTTCCTTAGCAATATTTCACATCCACAAATGTAAATTCTCCAAATGTAAACCTGTCTTCTCTGTTTTCCTAAAAGAAATGGAAAACTATTTGAATTTAATCTCAGTATCACCTAATAAGAAAGCTATAAAGACTGTTAGAATTTGCTCTGCCCTTGATCTCCTTGTGTAATTTTGTTTGCATTTTGGCCCTCTTTATCTTTCTCTTTTTTTTTTCTTTAGTTCTATTTTATTCTTAATTGTTTTTTTTAATTCATTCTTTTTATGGCTGATATTATGTGATGTATGTTTATACTTTTGTATGCTCTTGTGTTCTGCATTAATAAAAAAAAAAAAAAAAAAAGAACCGCTGGAATTAAAGGCCATCTTTCAATATAATTTTATAACTTAATTTATACAGAATATTGTATGAAAATGTAAATTTAAAAAGACGTACATAAGAATACATATGTTTTACAACACCCACGGGCAGAAATTAAGAAAAAAAGTGCCTATTCTAAGCTACGCGCCAAAAAACCGCCTTTTCCCAGAGAACGCGTCATATGACGTAACGACAGGCAAACATAGGCGCTGCAGCCCTGGTTCTCAGTGTGGGTTTACGTAGTCTGAGAGGTGGAAACAGAAAATAGAGATTGTCGTTATCGTTATTATAGTTATAGGTTTGAGTTGTCACAATGGCAGACATCCCAACCTGCAAAAAGTCATTTCAGGGAGGTACCCCTGAAATGGTACTGGTTTCATTGCTGTGATATCTGAGAGGAATTGGATTTAATAGGACTGCTTAGGATTAGCTAATCAAATGATCGATCTCCTGACTGGCACTGTATTGTGTGTTGTAATGTAACAGCCCAAACTAAAATTGGGTATTTTTATTTAAAGTAATTCATTAATTATTAAAGCGATTTAAGGGAATAAAGAAAAAGAAAGGCTTGTTGTATTAGTGAAATAATTGTAACTATTTGCAACTAATATTTTATTTTTAATTTACATAAATGAATCAAGGAAATTATAGCATATTTTCAATTCAAAAAGGCAAAATGTAATAAATAAAAAAGTTTAACTTTTCTATAGTAAAACAGTCAAATATTAAATTATCTACTTACATTTTACCAGGCATTTGTTAACTTATTTAATAATTTTGACATTGATGAGCTAGACCGCTGAACTTTTAGTCTTCATAACAACAAACAGAGCGTTGCGTAATGTAGTGCATCAGAGCAGCATCAATAATAATATCAAGTGAATCTCTTATCTGCATCTTAGGTTTATTGCCAATAATAATGACAGGTTTGCGAACGTGAACTCGGTGAGCTCGCGCAAAACACATCTTCAGCACAGCGACTCATTAAAACGCCTCTGATTGGCCGATGTGATCAACAGACATGTCTGTGATTGGCTACAATGCTCAACGTTGCAAAAGCACGTCAAAAGTATCTTTAATGCAAAGGGAAAAATGTAATATGCACTGTTCATGATTAGTTAATCGCGGCCGCTGTAATCTTATTCATATTTGTTTTTCTGATGAATTGTTTTGCTCTGTGAGAAAGAAAATTTAACAAAATATTCGGGGCTTTACTAAAAACTTTCGGGGCTTAAGCCCCATTAGCCTAGCCCTAGCGCTGCCCCTCAATATTTTATATTTTTTATTAAGCTGTTCTTGTCTTTACTAAAATCAAAATCAGGCTAATCAAAGAGAAGAGTGCTCTTACAAATCACGAGGGAGCGATTTGACCGCTGATTTTGCCTAACGTAATAGACTCGCTGTTTTTGCTGACGCTGAATCGTCTTTAGCATACAATACATTCATTACAAATGTAACTTTAAGTTAAACGTGTGTTTAAACTACACCTGGGGAAACTCACTTCACCTTCAGAGGATCTGACCGGGGCAGCTCAGTCTCTGGTTGCAGGGCCACCGCACCGAAGCAGACTCGCTGTGTGTATGAGCCAGACTGAGCGAACGCCGCTCTGCACGTTTGAATCAGGGACGTAACTAGGTATTTGAGGGGCAGGGGGGAAGGGCGAATAATACATTTAAAATTAAAAAGTTCACTTTTGGTAAATGTAGTGGACATAGTGGTGGGTTGTTTTTGTAAGTACAGTTTTTGGATCATTAAAGTTAGGGGGGCAGCTGGGGGGGCAAGGCTCTAGAGTGGGGGGGCACCTGCCCCCCCTTGCCCCCCTGTAGATCCGCCCATGACTGTCATTATGTTTGACACCTATAAGACAGGAGTACACTTTCGTGTAGTCTGCCGTAAAATGTGTCTTATACTTTTTTTGTTCTGTGGCACTCTCCCTCTGCAATGGTGCTCCTGTTTCTAGATAGACATAACTGATTATTTTTTTTCGGGACAAGAGATAAAAGCCCGCCCACACTGACAATTGATTGGTTGATTTGCAGAAACAGTCCAATCAGGATGCTCTCTGTCTTACATGCGCTTCGCACACACGCACATTAGCACACACACGCAAGGTCTCTCGCTCCCTCTCCCTCTCAGCCGTGCGTGCGCTACACGGTTTGAAACACAGTATCTGTTTCGCATGTGTAACGAGTTAGAAGTACAATTCAAGTTTAATGTATTGTTGTTGTCTTTTCCACTAAAATCCTTATTTTATTACTGATTTATTTCTGTTTTTCTTTGAGCAATATATGTTGTTTTTGCTATTCACATTAGAGACTTTTATTTTGACATGTTTTTCTGTTGCTGCATTGGTGCCATTTTGAGTGTGCGCGCGCGCCTCTCTCTTTAGTTCGCATTGCACATGCTGGGGAGAGGTAAGCGTTTTGCAGAGCTCTTCGATTTGTGAGCAAATTAAGTTTGTAAAGTGTGTAAATCGATTTGTTAATCCTTTGTAAACAGTACGGAGACTGTCTAGTATGTTCTGTTGTATGTTATATGTGTGTGTGGATCAATAATTTGGAGATATATCATGTGAGTTTTGTGATCTGTATTAGCTAGGTTTTGAGTCATTAATCAGCTAAACTAGTGTTGTATCATTCAGGTGATGCAATAGTGAGATGCTCACACGACGTTTTATCAACTTTATTGCTGTAATCCACAGGTATTTCACTTTTACTGTGTTTTATTTTCTATATTGTGTTAATGTTATGTGTAGTTAGCATAATTGTTGCATTTAGTTCGCATTGCACATGCTGGGGAGAGGTGATGCAATAGTGAGATGCTCACACGACGTTTTATCAACTTTATTGCTGTAATCCACAGATCCACAGTTGGTGAAAGCCCATGTTGGGTGTGACTGTGAATAAACATCGTCATTGTGATGAACCGCAGTAACAGTGTCCTGGTCCTTACTAAACACAACGCAGAGAGAAAAAGAGTATCGTGACAGCGGTCAGCAGCAGACCGGTTACACATGCGCGCTTTTGCTCGCTCGGTCTAGATTCCGGGAGATTTTAACTAATTTGCGGGTCTCAGCGAGCCGCAATTACATTTTGATCATACCATGTTTTCATAGTAAACAATTCCAATGGTAAATATTGCATGTCCTGTTGGCTGATATTCTACTGTACTACACAACACCAAAGTTGTTTTTATAGGAAGTATATGGAAACCACTGAGTTTAAAAACCTGCTTAACAGGATTTACTATTTTGGTGTAGAAAAGCTGTTTCTTTGAATTGCAGTGTGAAATAATTTTTGCTCAAAACCTACTCTGGTCTGCTGGCTTGAAGAGGGCCATGCTCCTGTCTGAAGTTCATGTATGCTATCTGCAGCACAAAAGGATTCAGACAGGATGCTTCAAACCCTGGATGGAGTGTGAGGCAGGTAATGTCTTCTGGGGGATCTAGGTTTTGGACAAGGGACCAATAGGCGTCGACCTCCCTACAGCACACACTCTCCACTGCTGATGGCATAGCCTCACATCTACCACACAAGCACCTGTTAAACAAATGTGCTAAGATAAACTCACTCTCCTTCCCTCCTTGTAGCTCTAATGGTTGGTGTAAAACCTTGTAAGAAACGACATGTAGACTACTTACTTCCTAAAACTTGGGTAAATATGCACTGTAAAAAGACACATCCCCTGTACAGTATAGGCTGTCAATTAGATGCATTTATCTGCATGCCTTACAACCAGTATCCCTTCACATGACAATAAAAGATCCTTGTTACAATGACTGTATTTACATGAACAGCATATTCTCGTCCTAGCCGGAAGACTAACCGCTTTCATACACGTACTCCACAGTACATGTGAGCACATTTACATAATGTCCGTCGGAAATACTAAGGTGAGTAGTATAACAGCCGACTAAGTTCGGAATTCCAGCTGTCCGGTTATGTTGTTTAGATATACGGCCCAAACGCTTGACATCTGCAGAACATGCGGACACCTAGGTCTAAAAGCAGTTACTGATTAAAAATCAGCTAGCAATTTCTACAAAATTTCACGATAAACTGTGTTGTGTAGAAATGCACAGAATTTCTATCCCTATCCAGACTAGCTGACCGTCACATATGTAAGCTATAGCCTACATCCTACAACATTCATTTAGAATCTGGGATCTAAATTAATTATTTTAAGACACATGTTGCTGGCATAAATGGTAACAATCTACATGGATGCTTGAAAAACAACAAAGTCGACACCAATATTGCTAAATATGATTTATTAAAGATACTGCAATGTGTTAAACATGGAGACGTTAGCCACAATTGGCTTTAGCCTGTGGTCCCTCACCAAGACACCTGCCCAATTCTCAACCGATTCTCCTCCCACCACAACTCTATCACTCTCCTCTGTCCATTTACCCTTCCCCTTAACTCTGCCTGACCCCTCTCTCGCCTAGGCGGCTCGTAATTATACGGCAATGGCCCATCGTAAGAGTTGACATTTATCCTTACTGCAACCTCTTCACTGTCTGACTCCATTACGAAGAGACGATGTTTACCGGCCGTTGCGTCACTTCCGATCAGAGCGTTTTCCACAACGGAAGTAATTTTACTCACAATTTCTTTTAAAAAACTGTTTTAATGCACATTTATGATTAATTTCTTCACGCAAGTCGAATTCCTACACTATTTATCTACACGTTCATTCACAGGGATCTTCAACTTGAAAGATAGGCTTTAAATCAGCACAGCCAGCCAACGATCGAACGCAACTGTTTTGAATGAACATACCTGTTTTTAACAACCGAAAAGTTTTGTTGTCTGTTGTGGAAGTACAGATGTTCCTCTCGTTGATAGCAGAGGATGGATCTAGCGAGAGCTTGGTGGGGCGACACAAAATGAAAAAGTTTTTTGGCTGTAGAGGCAGCGCAAATATAACATGTGAATCCTGCCCACTCTAAAGCGGTACTAAACTGCATTGGAAATGCAAACTGTGCCAAGCCGAGCCATACTTTACCATAATGAGCCCTGCTGAGCTGAGTCGTACCACATTGTGGAAAAGCGTGAAAGAAGGCGTGGTTTCAGTAACCGCTGTTGCAGAGATGTCAGGGAGATGCTGTGTGTATTTAGGCAAAAGCACTTTATTTGGACCTATCCGAAAGTAGATGCATTTAGGAATCTTAAAGATTACTTACAACAGAACAGCAACGCATTTTATGGACTACAGTTTCATGAACATAGTAGAGGAAGTACTTCTGACTTTGCTATGACAATCTGAAGCTTCTGAATGAGCTAATTATGTTTTTTTATTAGTTTCGGTATTTGCTATTGAATGTTCAAATGTGGAGTTTTGCGTAGTGTGTGTGTGTGTGTGTGTGTGTTTGAGAGAGCGAGAGAAACGGTCAAACAGTGGAGTCAGCTGTCTTAACCATCTGTGGCTTGTGTACTGCAGACACATGAGCTTCATCACTGTGTCTGTCACGTGACTCTGTTACTCTTTTGGGCTTGAACTGATGGTAAAACTACAGACGACGAGTGCTTGCAGTGTTTTTGCATTCCATTTGTTGAAGTCACTGATATATTACTCCTTCTTCTTTCAGACCATTCTCCGGTTACATTGTATCTTCTCCCATTTTTCTATTTCCTACTGTAAAAGAACGTTGGAGATTTAATACATCTCCACTTCTTGACCAAGAATTCTTATCACAATTGCGCACCTCCTTGGTAGAGTTTATTGAACTGAACAATGGTTCGACAAATAACCCTCAAGTGCTATTGGAGGTAACAAAATGTTTTATTAGAAGGAAATCCATTGATTTCTCCTCATTTCGTCAGAGGTCTAGAAATGGCCATAGAATTGAATTAGAGAGACAAGTTCAGGCGGTGGAACAGGATCTAAGAAATACTCATTGTCAACAAAAAGAAAAATAATTAAATGCACTTAAATCAGAGTTAAAACAGTTGCTCTTACACAGAGCCCACTTTATTATGCACTGCACAACAGTCTTACTACTTTAATGGGGAGAGACTGAGTAAATTATTAGCGCTATGGATTAAAAAGATGTAATCCAGAGCAAATATACACGCTATAAAGAAGGATTGCATCTTATACTCAAAACAAAGATATAAATCAAATTTTTAATATGAACAATTATACACTTCTGATTCATCCTCTAGTTATCAACAAAATGTATCTTTTCTTCAGCAGTTTCCCCTCTCCATATTTGATGAACAACATTTAGAGATGCTAAATGCCCAACTGTCTTTAGATGAACTGAACAGGGATTTATCCAAATGGTTAAAATGCTTTACAATTGTTGTTCAGCACGGTTTCTTACAGGCTCCTTAGCATCTTCCTCTTTTGCTCTCGGCAGGTGTACCCGTCAAGGATAGGGATATTTACACTGTAAAAAACTGCTGTAGTTTCTACAGCAAAATTTTACAGAATTTTACTGTATAAACATTTTACAAGATGCAGCTGTAATTTGCAATGCATTATGGGTCAAATAAGGTTTTACAGTTGTTAACAGTATATTTCCACATCAACTGTAATTCATTTACAAGAAGCAGGTGTTGTCACTGTAATTCCTGCTTTTTACACTAACTTACTGTAGAGTGGCATTATGGGATTGCGCGCGCATCATTCAAATCTGAAATCCAGCCGACTGGAGCAGCGTGAGAACGATTGAAGATTAGAGGCTTTATTCATAATTCCTGGTAAGTTTACTTAATTTTACTTGAGAAATATATCCTTTTTATATTTATTTGAGTATATACTTATAATGTATAAGCGATATCATGTCACAATAGCCTCCTATCCTGACATTTAGACAAGTGGCCTTGGTAACTTCTGTGCAGTAAACTGGGAATTGCTATCATAGCATAGGCTACGTTCACACTGCAAGGCTTAATGGCTTTTGCAAGGCCGTTCACATTTCCAATTAAATGCGACCTTTTGTGATCTCCTGTGTGAACGTGAAATGACCCAGAAGTGACCCGCATGCGCAGAAGAGTACTCAACGCTCAACGACGTCACTCTGTGTTTGCAGAAGTAGCTAACGTTAAACTTGGATGTCAACAACAGTGTAGTCAACAGCGGAGCTCTTTTTGCAATATTAAAGTTATTTTCCCAACAGAGCCAGCACAATTACAATCTTCTCGTTTTAAGAAGAAAATTAAAAAGGAGGAGGAGAGCAAGGCTTTTGGCCATGGCGTTTTGTGGAGCAGTGTTAGCAACGTCGGTACAGAGAAACATGTGGGTGCGGAGTCGCAGCCAGGAGTGGTGGGATACTGATGTGAGTGGCTTCCCTAATACATAATTCATCAGTTTATCTTGTCGTTCCCGTCTACTTCAACGCAGAATTATGACGTTTGTAGCGTATCAATGACGTACGGGTCGGATACATATGTGGCCTGGCCATTCAGACGGAGGTCGCATTTCAAAAGATAGGATACGTATCGGATTCAGGACCACATACCCAAGTGGCCTGGGTCACATTTGAAAAGATCGGATCTGTGTCGTTCAGACTGTCATGAAAAGATCAGATACAGGTCGCATAGGGGCAAAAAAATCGGAATTGGGACGTTTCAGCCTGCAGTGTGAACGTAGCCTTAGTTACACAGCACAATCCCCAGTGTTAATTTAACACTCTGAGTGTGGACTCATATAAACACTGAAGCAGTGTTAAAAGTAACACTGAAGCAGAGTTGAAGTTAAGAGATAATTAAGAAGTTATTGAGTTATGATTGACCATTATTGAAGACACCTGATGTTAACAAGCAGAATCACCAAACGAGAAAATCACAATTTGTGTGTCACCATTATAGTGGTCAGTGTTTGCTTTAGACAAGAATGGGACAACATTCCTATTCCTAAACTTGAGCAACTTGTCTCCTCAGTCCCCAGACGTTTGCAGACTGTTATAAAAAGAAGAGGGGATGCCACACAGTGGTAAACAAGGCCATGTCCTAACTTTTTTGAGATGTGTTGATGCCATGAAATTTAAAAATCAACTTATTTTTCCCTAATAATGAAATGTCATCTATGTTGTATTCTAAATTAAATATTGAAATTTGAAACTTCCACATCATTGCATTCTGTTTTTATTCACAATTTGTACAGTGTCCCAACTTTTTTGGAATCAGGTTTGTACTTCAGAGACATTGTCTTGCTGTGTTTTTTCTTCTTTTTATATAATTGGCATCAAACAAACAATGTAGTTATTTTCCCAGTGATTAAAAGATTAAGCAAAGAAAAAAAAAAAAAAGAAAACAGACAGGTGGCAATTTGCACTAAAAGCACGTAAAAGACCATTGAACAGAAGAAGAAAGAAATAACATAATGTGCTTTTTCATAATGTCCCCTGACACCACTCTGCGCCACTCCCCCAGCTGAGGTGACCCTGTAGTGTCAGTGTCTGTGAAATTAGCAGGGATGTATCTGCTAACAGGTGTGCTGACCTCATCTGTGTAGGCCAGGAAGTTGTGTAAAACCGATCATGCTTTCACAATGTCTACTGCTTTGTCTGGCAGACATTCTAGAGGTCGTCCAAGGATTCGCCACCTTGCAACCAAAATGCCAAACGCATTCTCAATCACCCGTCTGGCTCTGGAGTGACGGTAGTTGTAGGTCTGCTTATCCATGGGCAGGTTCGTCCCTATGTAGCAAAGCAAAACAGTATTAACTGATAGGTAATCATTGAGTGCCAACGTAGCTGTGATCAGTTATTTTTTTATATATATACATATTTTATACACATACATACACACACAATATATATATGTATGTTTGTGTGTGTGTGTGTTGAGTATAGATGTGTGTATTCAGGTTGACTGACAAGTTCTCAATGCAAAAAGTATCCCACTCAACCTGAATTCACCCCATATACACTAATAACGATTATATTAAATAAATACATTATGTCGGTGACATACCTGGAAAGGGGCGCATGAGGTTGTTGTGTAGAGGGAATGCAGCATCACCAATGATAACATGTGGGGTTTTGAGTCCTGTTCCAGGAAGATTGGCTGGTGGGGGCAGGTTCAGGTTGTGTTCAAGAAGCCTAGAAACAAATCGGCTCTCCTTGAATACACCACCGTCACTTTCCCTTCCATATCCCCCCCACATCCACCATGGTGAAGCGATATCTGGTGTCGCAGGTAGCCATCAGAACGGAGTGTGCGCCCTTGTAATTGTAGTAGTCACTCCCTGCGTGCGGTGGTGCTTTTATGTTCACATGCTTTCCGTCTACGCTGCCAACACAGTTCGGAAAGTTCCACAGTCGCCAAAAATCAACAACAATATTTTCCCATTGGGCGACTGATGGGCAGGGAAGAAACTCAGGCTGCAGTGCCTTCCACACAAAGCTTTACATACCTCGGCGACTATGGAAGACACAGTGCTTGAAGACAGTTTGTCGCTAGCTGCTACAGCCTGTTGGCTTCCACCTGAAGCTAAAATTTGAAGCGTGATTGCCAGTCTCTGCCTAATGTCTACAGGCATACTGTGCGTAGACAGATGTATGATAAATGGCTGCACACGGCGAACTAAATCGTCAAATCTACCGGCCGACATTCGGAAATATCTGAAGTGCATTTCCTCGTCCATGTCTCTCATTGGTAGGACCAGGCGGCAAGGAAGTCGACCGGAAGTTGAAGTCTGCCGCGTGCCGCCATCTTGTAGCAGAACTTCACTTGCATTAGCATTCCATTGACTCCCATTCATTTTGGCGTCACTTTGACAGCGAATAACTTTACATCTGAGGTGTTTAAAGACTCAGTTTGTCCATTATTTATTTCTAAAGATACACGACAATGTATAAAGGGCTCCATTACCTTCTATGTTACATTATGGCCCCGTAGAAACAGTTTTTGTAAAAATAGGCTAACGATTGCATCATAACCACTCGACTCTCTGTCGCATTACCGTACAGACAGGAGGAGAAGATCGCAGGCAATTAACTTAATATGGCGTACTGGCGTTACATTTTAAAATACTATACAAAATAATTAATCAGAATACTTACTCCTGCTCACTCACGCCAAAGAACTCCCCGCTCAAGCTCGCCGTCTCTGCAAGATTAACGAAGGCAGTTTGCACGCACAGCTACTAGAAGATTTACATCTGTCAGACAGGTTGCTGACGTCATCAAGCTTAATTTGAGTCTGCGCGTCAGAAACGGAAGTGCTAAAAAACGCTAAAAATGGGCTTCACTTGTCTCAATTGAGTTCCAATGGGTTCGCTGTGTCCATTTCTTTTACTGTCTATGGGTAGGACAAGCACTGAAAATTCACCCTCTTTCTGTCTCAACTGGTTCACAGGTCGCACGTACCATCTCCTCCGACGCCTTCTCTCGTTTCTGCCTTTTAGTTTTAGTAATTTAACTAAAATGAACAGTTTCTGGATCTCGATAAGCTCCAGCTCCAACATGATCCGCTCTCTTTCAGTCGCCATTGTTAATAGAAGCCTGCGAGGATAGAAGAATGTAAACACAGTGGAACCCGTTCGCGTTAACTAGCGTTTCGGCGGTGTAACTGCAGAGCAAAACAGACATACGCAGGAGTATAAATGCTCACGACGGCGTCGCCTACGTGTGTAGCCTATGACGTACACTACACCGTACACTCGACGCAGAAGTATAAATCGGCCTTTAGCGTCCAATGTTTCTTCAGGAGCATTTGACACGTGCATTAATTAAATACCAAAGGGGTTTGTCTGGTTAACAGAACCAGTTAGTCCCTGCTTAGATGTTGTAAATACCTCATTATGTAAATGAAATAAGACACCTTTAATAAAGCACCTTTATACTTTTACAGTAATTCATTGGTTTTTTTTTTGTAGATTTGAAACAGACTTGTGTCTGAGGAGTTGTAATATAAATAGGTTAGTCACATGGCATTATGAATTAAGTTTCACTCTACACAAAGACAAATCACTGTATCAGCTGCACTTCAGACAGATGACATTGAAGTTGTTCGAAAATGCACTTTTTAATTTAATTTAATTTTGCTTCACATTTGAGCCAAACTCAATAAAACTACTGTTCAGTTACTGCGATGTGTCTTTGGACAGTTATTTTGGTGATTTTTTTTAAAATTTGCATTATAATATAAATATATAGTCGCAGCATTGCAACTTTTAATTAGTTACTGCCCAAAGTGATGGAAAAAAATAAAGAATTTATTAACCAGTGATCAACTGCATGATCAACTGAAAATCATACATTGTATTTATGACAGTAAAATGGATCTTATATATTGACAGACAGAAACTTGATACAATGTTTAAAAATGATGGTTTGATGTCAAAAAAAAAAAGTTCTTAAAAATGTCTTCTGCTTCTCTGGAAGTAACTACTGACTAGCAATATATTTATTTATTTTTTCTGCAGGGTCAGCGCTTTTACAGCTTTTCTCACTTCTCATCTTCTGCAGCCACATCTCTTTTCTCATGCAATTATAACCAGTGGTGTCAAAAGTATTGACATTAATTACTCAAGTAGAAGTATACAGTAGATACTAGGGTTTAAAAAGACTTTTGTAGAAGTTGAAGTATCAACTCAAGCATCTACTCAAGTAAAAGTGTAAAAGTACTGGTTTATAAAACTACTTAAAGTATAAAAGTAAAAGTAATGTAAGGGAAAAAATGCCATTAAGAACAAAAGCTTAGGCTGCGCCACAGGGGCCTATTGTGCACTACCCCACCTCCTCAAAAAAACATTTTTCTAAAGGCCATAGGCCATAATGACTATAATGTTATATTAAAATGTTCATGTTGAAAAATTTGGGATGCACTAGGCTACCTGTTTCAGCCGCATATATTCCCATTGAAAATGAACGCACTTTAGTACAATGCAAATACATTAAAGAGCTAGAGATATGATGACTAGTTACCAATAAGTATTGTTATGGTGCAAAAAGTCAAACCTCAGAGGCATGTCATCAATTAACCTTTAGTGTAATGTAAATGTACATCCAAGCTTAGCTGCAGGAATCTGCGAGGGAAATGGACAAGAACATTGGTGCAGGCTTAGTAACAATTACCCTTGTATGGTTGTCTATATACAATAAACATTATAGTGCTGTCAAAATTAATGATCAATCCAAGTGTTTAATCAAAAATTAAAAATGAAAAATAACTCATAATCCTGATACCTTCTTGATTGATAGCTTCTTGTATTCGGTACATACGTCTGCTATGTCCAGTGTTCGGGGGGGTAACGAGTTACAAAGTTGGTAAAGCCTAGTTATCACAACATTGTCAATCGCGTCATCAGTCGCAAATGATAATTTATTAAAACGTCTCGTTATCGAACTACCTACAGTAGCTTAATTTGTGGAGGAGGAAGAGAAAGCACCCATTTGGTAAATGAGCCAGTGAGAAATAATAACTTTTAAGTAGGGTCCAGTGCCTGCCTTTTCGATACTTTTAAAACGGTACCGGTGCCTAAATGGTGCCTGAACCGATACTTAAAAAAAAAAGAACCTAAAAAAAACTATAGATAACTTTAAAGAACATTACAAATATTTAAAATAAATCCATAGCTTTCACCTTGGATTGACAGTTTTGTGCTGAACTTTAAACTGCTTGAGTAAAACCTAAAGTTCTGAAGCTGCACTGTAAAAAACAAAACAAAAAGAGCTCAAAAACCTTCGGAAGCTGTTTGCCTTAAACTGAAGTTTTGTCAACTTTTTTTTTTTAGCAACTTCAACTATCAGGTTTTGTAAACTTATGGAGTTTTTATCATTTAAGAATATATTTCTAGTCAACTAAACACAAAATTGAAAGTTTAACTAAAAGTTCACTTAACTTAATATATTTTGTTGATCAAACATGCACAAAAGTTTGTACAACTAACTGACCTTTAAGTTGATCAAACTCAAAAATCTGCTGAAGTTTGTTGCCTTAAAATTTTAAGTTGGCCCAACTTTAGATTTTTTACAGTGCACTGGTGTTCCCAAAAAACGCAATGATACGATGCTGTGGTATTTGGACATCAATACGAGCTGTTTATATGATGGTGAAGACGGGAGATTCAGAGACAGACTGAAGGTGGACTATGAGACTGGATCTCTGATCATCACAAACATCACAACTGAACACACTGGACGTTATGAAGCAGAGTATGACGAAGAAAACAAGCCAAACAAAAGAAAAATATTGAACAGACCGGTCAGCGAAAAACGGTGTGAGAAAGCAAAAGACACCAAAAAAGGCGACCTTGGCAAAATAATCAAATCATTCAGTCTGAAAGTCAGTGGTGAGTCATTTAATATAATTTACTCTGAAATAATTACATTTTAATTTTGGGCAGTTTGAACAGTGATCTCCAGACCTGTTCATCGTCTTTTCCTGTATGCTAATGATTTGTTAAAGTTTTGTAATTTAAGAGCTTTTTTTCTGAAAGTTTAACAGTCTTAATTATAAACCTTCACTCTGACTGGTGCTGTGTTTCTTTAACTTGAACAGCTGATAATACAGTAATGTGATTCTGCATGGAGTTTGTTCCCTGTTTGTACGGGTTTTCTTGCAGCTGCAAATGAACAAAACTAAAATTACAATGTAATTATAAAATTAAATTGATCTGATGAGGGCATTTTAATCATGTTTCTGTCAGTTACATTCAGGTGTGTCAGCATTAATTAATTATTATTATTATTTTTTTAATATATAGATTTAATTAACCTAGGCAAGTTGATTTATAAAGCACATTTCACAGGGTAATTCAAACTGCTTTGCATTACATTACAATAAATATAAGGGACATAAAAAGGCAAGAAGCAGTACATTACAGAAACTTTGCTCAATCAGGGAATACACAGATACAATTGTGTTTTCAATCTGGATCTATGAGGAGTTACTTAGAGGCACATCTGACGTCTTCTGGAAGATGGTTTCATCTCATCATGTTTTAAATGAACTAGATGTTATGAACTGGTTTGATCTTTCTGATCTGAGAGCTCTTTGTTTTTAAACCATCTATAATATGAAATAATCTCTGTATGTTAATAGATAAATAAGTTTTTGACATCTACACATTGGACCTGTAAAGGTGTCCAGAGAATATTTATACAGTGAATATGACATAAACACACTGTCAGATTTCCTCACACTAATGATGGTCTGTCTTCATCTGTTCCAGGATCAGGTCTGTCTCCAGATGTTTCAGATTCAGGTCTGTCTCCAGCTGCTGTAGCAGGAATATTTGTTGCATTTCTGCTGCTGGCTGCAGCTGTTGGTGTTGGTGTGATTGGTGTGATTTACTATCGCCACCGCACCTTCAAAAATGGTAGTTATCACCTACAGATACTGTATCTTTTTTTTTTTTTACCTTTTAGTATTAGTGTTAAATTGTGTGTGATCATTTTTCAAAACAGACCAGAAGAAATTCAAACAAGTGCTGGAACAAGTGTCTGAGGATGAGGTAAGATACTGCACTCCTGTAGTGTGTCTTTATAGATTTGCTCTTGATTTTACTTGAAGACTTCTCCACCTCTTCATGACCACATCTGACTGATTTATTTATTTATTTACAACAAGCAAAAAAGAAAACCGTAAACTTATTACTTGCACTACTGTCTGTTCATCCAGAATTAGAGTAATCCATTTGTACACTGAAATATTTTCTATGTACTTTACTGTCCATTGCACTAATGTAAATTGTTTATTTATTCATAATCCTATAGTGTGCATACACTTTTACATAAACCATCTGTATAGTATGTTCATAGTACACCTATCTGTATATCATGCTGATAGTATTTAAAATCTGTAAATTATGTCCATAATACTGCCTTATCTGTATAGTTATTGTACATATTGTAGACCTTGTAAATTCTGTACTTACTGCTTATTGCACTTCTGGTTAGATGCTAACTGCATTTCATTGCCTTGTACCTACATGTGCAGTGACAATAAAGTTGAATCTAATCTAATGTGCTGATTTTCTGAGTTTCTGGGGCTGTAAATAACATTGTTCATTTCTCTCTCTTCACCTTCTGTGAATCTTTCTTTTCTTACAGAAGCAGAATGAAGAAAAGCTCATGATCTGAGAAGAATGCAACTGCTTGCTCTAAAAAAAATGCAGTAGGAAAATAGTATTTGGTTTGAGCTGAAATATGGAAGTGCTTTGCAGACCTCTCATTAATGATTAAGTGCTTTTTGTGTCCTGTTATGGAAATATTAAAACAGCTGTTACTGGAAGCATATATATTATTAACAGTGTGAAGCTCACACTCATATTGTCTTTCTTGGTAATTTGTAATTTTGGAATTAAAATGTCCTGTAATTGTCAAAGAAATTTTTCCTTCAAGGACATTTTAACTTTATTGTAAACATGCATAGTACAAGCTACATTTAAACTTTGGCTTATTATCTGATATTTGCAGCTTATAAACCTGCAGTATATGTAATATTTCAACACATGCTTTTATCCAAAACGACAAAATAGAACTTCTGCAGCTTGTTATAGTTAACGTGATAATTCTGTTTTTTGTTTGTTACTTGTAAAAAATGCTTAAAACAGAAAGTGAAAGTTGACATAGGTAATTAAGTTATTTGTATTTAAATCATAAATAACTTTCTTGTAGAATTTGGCCTTCCCACTAAATTTATACAATATATATATATATATATATATATATATATATATATATATAATAGATATAAGATATAGATATATATATATATAGATATAGATATAAAAAGTATATATATCAATGCATTACCTATGTGCTGGTGATTGATATTTGAGGTATTACTATTTTGGTGAATTTCTTAGGGGAAAAATACCAAACCAAGAACCAAGGCTAACTGTTTTTGTACTTATATTTCCTCATAATAAACATTTGAATAAACTATTTAATGCTGCAAAAGTGTTTATATTCAGCCACTGTTCAAACCTGATTCTGATTTTTTATGATTATTATTATTATGACACCCCTGCAGTTATTGTATATGTCTGTGTATTATGCATAGATGTATATTTGCTTGTTAGGTAAATATTCAGTTTTCAGTTCAGCTGACAAATACTAGATTTGTATTTTCATAGTAGCTGCATACAAGTATAAAACAAAACTACAACATAACATGTTAAGAATTTTATTCATATTAACAGTGTAATTAACGAAGAAACCTAAAATTAAAGAATAATATAAAACATGAATAATATTGATCATTTTGGACACCAGATGGCCCCGATACACCAGATTCGGGTAATAAACATTTTCCAAAGGCATTCAGAGGAAAGTAATGGTAAGCAAAGTTTCATTTTGACATCACTAAACAATTAAACCACACATATTTTAGTATTTACCATTAAAACTACAATATATTTCAGAATATCTTGAATCTGTTCTGTTTTCTTCTTTCATCCTCTCGTAGATCTGACGTCATTGAGCAGAAGAACAGCAGCAGCTGCAGAAGCCACGCCCATCAGAGCAGTGACAACCAATCGGATCACAGCTTCAACTGTATCACAACAACTGATGTGGACTAATGTAAATAAAATTAATTATTTAATAAATAGTAATTTTCAATAAGATGACTGTAGTCTCTATAGATGAACTCAAAACTAAATGTTTCACTGAAGTGTAAAAAAAAGTTATCTGCAAAATACAGCCTGTTTAGAAATACACGAGTGAGTTCATTCAAGTTAATTCATTATTTCAGTCATCATTTCTGGCATCTTATTAATTACAAATTAATTCAGTGAATAGATGAACCAGATGCTGTACCTGGACGTGTGACAGTGTTGAGTGATGTTGAGATGTGTGGTCTGGTTTCTGATGGGATTGTTGATCACACAGCTGTAGCTGTTTTTCTCCTGATATTCCACCTCCAGAGGTAGAGAGAGACTGATGCTGAGATCAGACACACTGATGCTGGACAATAAACTGTTTCCTTTGTACCAGGAGAGAGTCACATGACCCACATTCACCACTGAACACAACAATGAACAATTCTGATGTGATGAAGATGAAGATGATGATGAACATTGTGAAGTGTTACTGCTGATGACAGGAACAGGAAGATGAGCTGAAAACATGAGACAAACTTGACTAGATCAGGAAGTGTTTATTTGCAGCATCAGTCAGTCGATGAGTTTCTTATGTGACAGAGATCTTCACGTCTCTCTCCACATTTATAAAAGATTATTACACATGGATAAGTAACAAAGATGAAACTGATGCTTAATTGAAATGGTATAGATATTTTATAATTCAATTATCAAAATTACAGGTAAATAAAAAGGTAAAACCAGTATTTATCTCACCATAGACAGTGAGACTGAAACTCGTCCTCACACTGCTGATCAATAGTGTATAAACTCCAGTGTGTTCAGTTCTGGTGTTTGTGATGATCAGAGATCCAGTTTGATGATCCAGCTTCAGTCTGTCTCCGAATCTCTCATCAAGAACATCATCATATACAGAGATTCTGCCGGCCAGTACATTGATTTGAGCTATTAAAGTGTTTTCAGATCCAAACCTCCACAGAATCAGATCATCGTCCATCATTTCAGTAAGATTAGAGTGAAGAGTGACTGAATCTCCCTCCAGCACTGACACTGACTTCACTGTAACTATATCTCCAAACACACCTGAAGAAGACACAGATTTGATGTTTTACTTAAATATTCCTCACTGAAGAAAACTGTGATGTCAAAAAATGAATGTGATTATAACTCACCAAGCAGATGAAACAAGAAGAACAAAACAAACATGTGAACCATTTTCAGATTACAACACTTAAAGTGTGTGAACACGTATGTGTCAGATTGTGAACCCACATGACAGTGTTAAACTGCCAGAGTGTTGTGTGTGATTCATCCACCAATAATAACTGAGCACCACCCACTCACTAAACATGCACAGCTTCTGCTTGCATTGGTTGTAAATATTCTGTTCTTTATTTTTATTTTTTTTGCAAAAATAAATTGTTTCCTTGAGTAGTTTTGAGCTTCAAAGTTTTTGCATTCCATTTGACTGTGTAGAACATTTGTTTTTAAATAAAAAGTCCCAAAATTTACTCAACATTTACTTTTGTTTATTTAATATTTTGATCTTGAAAATTAATAAAGGGTTTTAGGAGGTTCACTATGGTGTGTTTTCTCATCATGTAACAGGTGTTGATTATAACTCACTCAAAATCCTCATGTTTCTCTGTTGAAAACAAAATATTTCTTAATGGGTTCTGCGCAGTTGTGGGTGAACTGGTGTCATGTGTGCAAGTTTAGCAGGAGCAGGCAACAAATAATAACTGCATGTTTCCACACAAGATAAAAGAAAGACTGACTTATTCAACACAGAACAACACAACACAGATGAGTAGTTGAGCCAGCTACAACTACAACATCAGCAGATCACACTCATACAAACCACATGTTTGAATATGCAGAAGAAATGCAAATATAGAAATGAAATTATTTTCTGCACCCAACAGATCAAACCACATCTCATGAATTCATTAGAAGTTTCACTTTGACTCACATCTAATTCTAGCTACTTCTGTGATCTGTATCACATCTCTCAGGGAGATTCTTGCTTTGTGTTTCTGTTTTGTGTATAGTCAAGTCAAGAATCATCAGGAGCTATTTAATAAAATAACAGTTATCCACTCAAGAACAAAAAACAAGGCAATGAGGTTTTATCTATTGGATCCCAGCACATTCAAGCATTATAGGAAATTAATATAAAATATTAGAATTATAAAAAAGCCAATAATAATAAAGAATTAGGATGCTCAAACCAACATCAACAATATTTGAAACAATACACACCTAATAAGAAAACATCTGAATGGATTGTGTGGACACTGGAGCACAGAACATGTATTTGATATCTGCAGGAAATATGAAATGGAGATGAAGGATATGATAACAGACATGGGTTTTCAGTTCAATTCTACAGTGATTTATCAAAGTGATATTTATTTCTATTTGTGTATTTGTGTTTCTTCCTTCATACATTTATAAAACAAAATCAAAACAGCAACATAAACTTAGACATAATAATAATTAATAAAATTAAATATGAACTTCTTTTCAGTGTTTTGACCACCAGATGGCCACAATACACCAGATTCAGGAAATAAACATTTTATGAGTCAGTTTAGACACCAGAACATTTCCTCCCCTCCCCTCCCCTTCCTATTCCTTTCCTTTTTAAATGTTTAAAATAAGATCTGTGGCGGTGGCTCAATATATGTTTTTCTTTAGTATGTCCTATAGGCATGATATATATATATATATATATATATATATATATATATATATATGCTTTAATTGGGAAAATAACACTTCGGGGCCTTCTGCAACTCTTGTGCATTTTGCTAATATTATGTGTTTGGTTGATAAGGATTAAACTACATGCTTCGGATCCTTTTGCTTTTAATTTTCCACCCTTATGAAGAGCTGATATTTATCAGGTCTGTGAAGGTGTATTCTGGAATCACTACTTCTTTGTAAATGCACAAATATATATATGACATATTCACTGAAATATATGCAACATAACATCAATGAGACACGTGTTAGTTGTTGAGCTCAGAGTGCTGATGTTGTTTAGCTGCTGTTCTTTAAAAATCCACCAGATGGCGACCATTAATCAGTTAAATGATAGCAAACCACGAGAAGCACCCGGCTGCAGCCTGCAGATCGAGGCGGGGCTGCACCTGGGGTGTGGTTGCACGTGCAGCCCCGCCCCACACCTACTCTGATTGGTTCAATCGTCTTTGATAGACTTACATGATGGGAAATGTGTGCGTAGTTGGTGTAGGACGGAGAACCCTGTTTAAAAAGCTAAAAACGCTGTACAGTTTCATAAAGGCTAAAGCCTTTACTATAATGCACAAAAGAAGCAAAATAAAACATTAGCCTGTAACTCGCCATGTCCCTGAAATGATTGTTTTGTTAAATTAAGCTGATTTTTAGGCTAACATATAAATATAGTAAATTAATTGGGTTGATTATCCACAGTAAGACGATCAGGTCTTCAGATAGAAGAATGAATTATGAATTAAATAATTGTAGAAAATATGATTATTTCATATCATCAGAGTATGAGAAAGGAAAATAAAAGGGGTGTATCATTACTGTTTTAATTTATATAGCATGACAAGACAATTATTGTTACATATCATCAGTCATACATCTGTAATGCAGTTGATAAATGACTGCAATAGTCTAATGTGTCTGCCAATTCAATTTTTATGAAACTTTACATTTCCTTTACTACATTGCAAAACATAGACTTTTTCTCCCCTTTATTTCAGGAAAATATGCTGCTCCTCGTTATTTGAAAGTGAAGAAATCGATAAACTTTTATTTCTATCGGCCAGTGATGATTCTGAAAGGACATACCTGTAAACCGTTGCTATAGTAACGAACACGATTTAATGATAATTGTGCTCTTATTTTAGTGCAGTCTCACAGCCACTGTCAAATATTGAGATAAACTTTATAAAGTATCATCTATTTATATTAAATTGGTATTTCATTTCATTTATTTATTATACAGGAAAGGTTAAAAAGTAACATTGAAATACAGTTTAAACGGGCCTGACTCAGTTTAAAAACTGGTTTCCAGCAGGTTCCTGTTCTGCAGAACATAAAACATAAAACACAGTTTACAACATAAAAAGAAAAGAAAAACAACACTTTTAAACATAAGCTAAACAAATACAAAGAACTAAAAACAGCAATACAAATCAATACAAACAAAACTAGGACAATTTACAAAACAATTAATGAACACAAGTGTAACTGTTCAGTAAAAACAGTTTGTATGCCTTTTTAAAACCCGTAACAGATGGTATTTTTCTTATGTGATATGGGATATCATTCCAGATTTTTGTTTATGTCAAAAAAAAAGATTTCTGACCATAGTTATTTTTGTATGAAGGGACTGGTATGAGTGCCTGTGATACTGACCTAGTAAGGCGTACTGGCCCCCTATTATCTGATTGATGAATTGCATCAAATGTTGATGTAGTAGCATTTTGAATTTGAAAATAAAATGTAATAGCATGACTATTTATATAATGCTGAAAAGTCAGTGCATTTGAGCGTTTCAATGCAATGCAATGATGAGACCATTTTGGAAGATTACTGTGGATTTTAAAAGCACGATTGTATAATCGTGCTATTGGTTCAGTAATTTCTTTAGTGGTAAGAGACCAAATTGGAAGACAGTAAGACATTGTTGATAACACAATTGCATGTAAATAAGTTTCAGAAACAGAAGAGGAAAGATATGGTCTAATCTTGTTATACACAAAAAGTTTCTGGTTCAGTTTTTTTGTTAAAACAGAAATATGATCCCGATATGAAAGGTGTGTGTCAAGTAACACACCAAGATATTTATGTCTTTGTCGCGACAAGATCTTGATTTGCAAAAGTAATAGAGTCAGCATACGAAAGACTTTTCCTGGGTGAATGGAAGTACATACATTCAGTTTTTTTTACATTGATGGTCAGATGTTTTTTATTTAACCAATCATGTAAACACTGAAGATCCAATGTTAATTTAGAGTTTATAGCATCAGTATTTGAGTCAGAAAAAAAAATCACAGTATCATCAGCATATAGTAAGCATTCTGAATATTTACACACTTGAGGGAGATCATTAATATATAAAAGAAAAAGCAGAGGTCCAAGAATACTGCCTTGAGGGACACCCGTATCACAAATTAAAGATTGAGATATTACATGATTAATTTTAACAGATTGTGACCTGTTTGTCAAGAAAGAAAAAAGCATTTCTATCACAGATGAAGACAAATGAGTAAAGTTTGTTTAGCAAAATCTGATGATTCACTGTCGAAGGCTTTACGAAAGTCAATAAAAACAGCTCCTGTTATGTGACCTTTATTAAGTGCATTACGTATTTGTTCAGTAAAGAGTAGCAATGCTGACATACTAGATCGCTTAGCGCAGAAACCGTGTTGACAGTCGTTAAGCCAGTTATACATTTCTAAATAAGAAATTAACTGGTTATACAAGGTTTTGGGAAGTCGTGGCCTAATGGTTAGAGAGTCGGACTCCCAATCGAAAGGTTGTGAGTTCGAGTCCCGGGCGGGCAGGAATTGTGGGTGGGGGGAGTGCATGTACAGTGCTCTCTCCACCCTCAATACCACGACTTAGGTGCCCTTGAGCAAGGCATCGAACCCCCAACTGCTCCCCGGGCGCCGCAGCATAAATGGCTGCCCACTGCTCCGGGTGTGTGCTCACAGTGTGTGTGTGTGTTCACTGCTCTGTGTGTGTGCACTTCGGATGGGTTAAATGCAGAGCACAAATTCTGAGTATGGGTCACCATACTTGGCTGAATGTCACTTCACTTTTTTTCAAGCAACTTCGACATTGTTGGAAGTATTGCTATAGGTCTATAATTTGAAACAAAAATAAAAATTGGAGTAATTTGTGCTCTTTTCCAGTCAGTCGGAAAGATCGAGAGCCTAATGCATAAATTAATTAAATGATGAAAAAGAGGTATAAGGCTATCAGCGTGAGTCTTCATAAATGAATTATTTAAACCATAAGTATCACAGGCATGAGAATTTTTTAATGACCGCAACAAACTTATTACTTCATTCTGTAAAATCTCAGAAAATGAAAACTGATCAGGTGTTGAAGAGAGAACAGGTGAAAAGCAATGAATAACAAAGTTGGTTGCAAGTTCTTTAACAGATGATACAAAATAATCATTGAAAGCTTTTGCAATCTTGTCTGAGTCTGAAATAAGAGTACCCTGCAAGGAAATTTGGATATTAACATTCTTTTTATTCACATTTTCACCAGTGACCACCTTAAGAGTCTGCCATAACATCTTTGGGTTAGCAGCGGATAAAGTAATCTGTTGTTTAAAATAGTTCGCCTTAGCCTTACGCAGTTCAGCAGTACATTTATTTCTAATTTGTATAAAATTATTTTTAGTTTCCGGTGTTCGACTTAACCTATATATTTTAAGGAGAGAAGCCTTTTGTTTAAGGAGTTGCAATATATCAGAATTTATCCATGGTAGTTTACACTGCCTAGATCGAACCTTGCTGGTAGTGATATATTTATTTTGTATTTTCTGGAGTTTAGTGTGAAATTGTGTTAAAATTTGATCCAGATTTTCCATTAACATCTCATTGCTCCAATCGGTAGCATTAAATTGCGGTAATTTAGAAGTTGGTGTTTTTGGTACAGAATAAAGAGCATGAGTTTTTGAAGATTTTAATGTTGTCCTAACTGCATAAATTAAAAATGATCTGAAATAACCGAATCTATAACACCAGACATTACATATTTTGAAGGCTGATTTGTAAAAATAAGATCTAAGATTGAGCTACGGGTTTTACTAATTCTTGTTGGTTCCTTAATTAATTGATAAAGTCCGTATTTCATTGCAATGCTTTTCAAAGATTTTGATGAACCGTCATTCCAATCAAGGTTAATATCACCCAGAATTACAAGCTCCTTTGTTGTAACAGATTTAATTATGTTAGAAAACTGAGATAAATAGGCACTAGTAGTAACATTCGGAGGCTTGTAAGTCACAATAATAGTAATTGTTGTAATGTTGGGGGGTAAAATGTACTACCAATTTTAAAGTTTCAGTTTCAGTCTCAACTTTTAATATTTCATGTGCATATTTCTGGTTCACATAGAAGACCACTCCGCCGCCAGTTTTAATAGTACAGTCTTTACGATACATTTTATAATTTTCTATGGAAAGGAAAGAATCAGGAATACTAGGAGTCAACCATGATCCTGAAATTGCCATTACATGCGCTTTCGATTGTGCAAGCATGATTTTAAATTCGTCTATTTTAGGAACAAGACTTCGAATATTTAAGTGGCAGATTTTAAAGCCTCTGGTACTACCAAGCTGATTTAAATTAATTGGGCTTTTTATTGGGTGAATTTTTTTCCTTTGTGCTTTAACTGTTTTAACTATCGAACCAGCAAGAGATGTTTCAGAAGGCAGAATTGAAGGAAAAAGAGGAGCAAGAGTCGGAAATGGAATTCTAACATAGGGTAAATAATTTTGAGTCATAGGCAAAAACATACACGGAGGTTGCGGTATAGCAGTTACAAATCTGTTGTAGTTTGCATGTGCATGCAGTCCCCATAAATGCAATATACCTAAACTCGCCAGAAAAATATTTGAGCCAGGTCCAGGATTGAGTTCAACATTTCCAATAAATAAAAGAATAAATATTAAAAGTCTTGATCTGTTTAAAATATATTTAGAGTTATTTTCTTCAGAGTCATTTGATTTAACATCAGTTATCCACCGATGAAAAATAATAGTTAGAGTGGAAAAAGACAATGACTGATGAAAATATGGCCTACCAAAATTTTGACGTACAAACCCCAAGTCAGGACAATGTAGGTAGCCGATCATCATGCACGAAGTAGTGCATGGTGCAGAGAAATCCGCCAACGGCCGGGTGGGCGGACGTCGAATGCACTCGAACAGGGCAGCCGCTCCGGAAGATCGTCAGGCACAAACACGAGCAGGAACTCCGACGGCACACAGTCCCACCAAGAAAGCAAGAAGCGCACAGAGGGAACCAACCAAAACGGTACGCGATGATCCAAACTTTGATGGAATTTGCATTAATGTGCGTAGAGGTATTGGGAATCTTGGAATTTGTTTGTTTGTTATAAGACGGCTATGGCAGACAGCCACGAAACATGATTGGAACCAGTAAGATATCCCAGACCGTTCTCATCCCACGGCGTCATATACTGACACTCTTGACATTTCGTCAACATCCTACGCACATGGCACCCTCTAGCGTCAATATTAGAAGCAGATAAAAATGGGCCAGAAGGCGCCTCCTAGCGGTCTAACCCTAACCCTAACCCTAACCTTAACCCATAATCTGTGTCTCATATTGACGCTAGAGGGTGCCATATGCGTAGGATGTTGACGAAATGTCAAGAGTGTCAGTATATGACGCCTTGGGATGAGAATGCGTTAGATATCCATACTGCAGCAATCTTGACAAATTTCAGACCTGCAGACGTCTGAGTTGTTGCGAATTTGATGTTTGTTTGCTGTAGTAGCTTACAGTCCATTGCATCTTCCGCCATCTTAATCCAATTAAATATTCTGTAAATACAGCGGAGCGTGTGGAAAGCAGGTGTACGGCTGCATCAAGCCGGTTTGTCAGCACAATCCTTGCAGCAACCTGACATCATGCCATGGTCATGCGGTCAAGACCGTCATCCAGGATGACTGTGAATCCTGGAGACGTTGTGGAAATGAGTATCTATTGTGGTATCTTCTCCGATATCCATTTTGTGACCATTGAGCCGATTCATTTCAATCAGAAGGAATTATCCGGGACATTCGATGTTTAATGTGGCTTAATGCATTAAAACAGTGTTTTTAAAAGACCAAACTCAGTAAACATTTTTAATAACACATTTTATTTACAGACAAGCAGGTTATGGGTGGAAATTAAACGCTTTGTGTTCGTGTTCTGTGCTCATATCTGCTTTTCTATGAATAGAATGCTTTATTAAAGGTCCTATGACATGAAAATTTCACTTTCTGAGGTTTTTTAACATTAATATGAGTTCCCCTAGCATGTATGTGGTCCCCAAGTTTCTAAAAATTTTAATCTGTGTTAATCGAGATTTTGCTATCTTTCTCTGCCTTTGAGAAAATGGAAGGTCAAACGGGCTGATCTTGAATCTCCTCTTTGTGACGTTGTAAAGAGAAATGTTACCTCCCCTTTCTCTGCTTTGCCCGCCCAAATATTTACATATAATTCAGTCGCAATGTCAGCACAGGCGTTACAAACAGACTTTTATGATATGGATTCGACAGCACCGGCACAAACAGTGAGTAACAGTGTTCATTAATGCCTGATCTGTGATCAGTGATTTCTGATGTGTAGCTAATTATTCAAGTTCACACAGACTTTCTTTCTAAATCGTTTAATACTGTTTATGCATCAGTGAAACAAGCCAGTGACAACGATCAACTTCACGTTGTTTCTCTTAGTAGCATGAAACAAATCTGTTATTTAAATTGTGATTTAACTACAGAGAGCGATCAAAGAACGCTCCCTTTTTTTCGGAGTTCTCACACATCGCGAGTATATCTGCACTCTTGCCCAAACTGCCGTTACATTGAATGACGCTGTTATGCTGCACAACAAAGCTCTTACTGTATTCAAGTGTTTGCTGTTAGTTGTGGTGAAAGCATTTTGTGAGAGAAAACGTGTTGCAATAATGACGAGATGACTGCATTCACGCGATAAACAGACTCTGTCTATTCAATGCTCATCACTGCAGTCTTTCATGTGATGGGAAAAGATCGAAAAAATAATTATATAATCAACAAATCCACGATTCGTTATTCTCGACAGCTGTAGTATATATATATATTTGAGAGGGGTTCCACATGTAATACGCATTTCAAATGCAAAGATGTCAGCCAATCACAACAGTTGTCGTTTACTCGGAGCCTCACAGCAGACACGCCCCTTCAAACAGAGCATTCAAGCCAGAGGGCTAATATCAGGATATAAAAAAATGCTTTTTATTTCTACATTTTAAATGTAAAAATCATACTAACAATATAAGTACACCTAAGGAAACATTAAAAAGCATTTAAAGAAAAGGAAATAATCCATGTCATGGGACCTTTAATAATTTGTTTACTGAGTTTGGTCTTTTTAAAACACTGTATTAATGCATAAAGCCAAGTACTTTCACGTTAAGCGTGCTTTTAGAGTGTCCCAATTATTCATTTGTGAATTAATCTGGTCAAGAAGAGTAAACTTGCAGCAGCTAACATCTCTTGATTAAATAAATCAGACATAGTGAGTCAAGTTAACAATAAAAAACTGTATTATAGGAAAGGCTTTGTAAAACTGTACAGCGTTTTTAACTTTTTAAACAGCATTATGTGTCCTACACCAACTACGCACACATTTCCTATCATGTAAGTCAATGAAAGATGATCGAACCAATCAGAGTAGGTGTGGGGCGGGGCTGCACGTGCAACCCCGCCCCAGGTGCAGCCCCGCCTCGATCTGCAGGCTGCAGCCGGGTGTACTTGCCCAAAGATGAAAATGCTGTCATTACATACCCTCATGTTGTTTCAAATGCGTAAGACCTTCGTTCAACTTCAGAACACATTAAAGATATTTTTGATGAAATCCGAGAGCTTTCTAACCCTGCATAGACAGCAACGCAACTGACCAACACATTCTCACTCCCAACTCGTCACATATGGACGCTTGGTCAGGACCCCTTGGCGTCACATTTTAACACATTGGGTACCCCTTTGGCATCATTTTTCAACGAGCAGGGCAGTCCGATAGACTTCTATGGAACCCTGAACCCGAGCCTGCGGCGCCGAAACTTGACGTCTTGGGTAAGCACACCGCAGCCCGTTGTCTGCTGTGGATGGATCGAGACTACAATAAATACAAATAGATAGGAATAGGCTACAATAAATGATCTATGCAGAGGCTGGTCAAATGGTGTCCCACATATCATCTTTATCTGGCCACACAACTAGGTTTTAATGTTAAGAAATCCCTAGCAGTCTGATATCAAAGCGCCCTCTGAGAAATAGGGAGAGCGTTCATCATGTTGTTTAACAGCATTAAGAGGTGAGTTTAACAACGCTCTACTGCAGGTAAAACACTATTCAGAGGTGAGTTTACCAAAACAACGCTCTACTGCAGGTAGAATAGCATCCAGATGTGAGTTTACCAAAACAACGCTCAACTGCAGGTAGAACAACATCCAGATGTGAGTTTACCAAAACAACGCTCAACTGCAGGTAAAACACTATTCAGAGGTGAGTTTAACAACGCTCTACTGCAGGTAGAATAGCATCCAGATGTGAGTTTACCAAAACAACGCTCAACTGCAGGTAAAACACTATTCAGAGGTGAGTTTAACAACGCTCTACTGCAGGTAGAACAACATCCAGATGTGAGTTAACCAAAACAACGCTCAACTGCAGGTAAAACACTATTCAGAGGTGAGTTTAACAACGCTCTACTGCAGGTAGAACAGCATCCAGATGTGAGTTAACCAAAACAACGCTCAACTGCAGGTAAAACACTATTCAGAGGTGAGTTTAACAACGCTCTACTGCAGGTAGAATAGCATCCAGATGTGAGTTTACCAAAACAACGCTCTACTGCAGGTAAAACACTATTCAGAGGTGAGTTTAACAACGCTCTACTGCAGGTAGAATAGCATCCAGATGTGAGTTTACCAAAACAACGCTCTACTGCAGGTAAAACACTATTCAGAGGTGAGTTTAACAATGCTCTACTGCAGGTAGAATAGCATCCAGATGTGAGTTTACCAAAACAACGCTCTACTGCAGGTAAAACACTATTCAGAGGTGAGTTTAACAATGCTCTACTGCAGGTAGAACAGCATCCAGATGTGAGTTAACCAAAACAACGCTCAACTGCAGGTAAAACACTATTCAGAGGTGAGTTTAACAACGCTCTACTGCAGGTAGAATAGCATCCAGATGTGAGTTTACCAAAACAACGCTATACTGCAGGTAAAACACTATTCAGAGGTGAGTTTAACAATGCTCTACTGCAGGTAGAACAGTATCCAGATGTGAGTTTAACCAAAACGACGCTCTACTGCAGGTAAAACACTATTCAGAGGTGAGTTTAACAACGCTCTACTGCAGGTAGAACAACATCCAGATGTGAGTTTACCAAAACAACGCTCAACTGCAGGTAAAACACTATTCAGAGGTGAGTTTAACAATGCTCTACTGCAGGTAGAACAGCATCCAGATGTGAGTTAACCAAAACAACGCTCAACAGCAGGTAAAACACTATTCAGAGGTGAGTTTAACAACGCTCTACTGCAGGTAGAATAGCATCCAGATGTGAGTTTAACCAAAACAACGCTATACTGCAGGTAAAACACTAATCAGAGGTGAGTTTAACAACGCTCTACTGCAGGTAGAATAGCATCCAGATGTGAGTTTAACCAAAACAACGCTATACTGCAGGTAAAACACTATTCAGAGGTGAGTTTAACAATGCTCTACTGCAGGTAGAACAACATCCAGATGTAAGTTTACCAAAACAACGCTCTACTGCAGGTAAAACACTATTCAGAGGTGAGTTTAACAATGCTCTACTGCAGGTAGAACAGTATCCAGATGTGAGTTTAACCAAAACGACGCTCTACTGCAGGTAAAACACTATTCAGAGGTGAGTTTAACAACGCTCTACTGCAGGTAGAACAACATCCAGATGTGAGTTTACCAAAACAACGCTCAACTGCAGGTAAAACACTATTCAGAGGTGAGTTTAACAACGCTCTACTGCAGGTAGAATAACATCCAGATGTGAGTTTACCAAAACAACGCTCTACTGCAGGTAAAACACTATTCAGAGGTGAGTTTAACAACGCTCTACTGCAGGTAGAAAAACATCCAGATGTGAGTTTACCAAAACAACGCTCAACTGCAGGTAAAACACTATTCAGAGGTGAGTTTAACAACGCTCTACTGCAGGTAGAACAACATCCAGATGTGAGTTTAACCAAAACAACGCTCTACTGCAGGTAAAACACTATTCAGAGGTGAGTTTAACAACGCTCTACTGCAGGTAGAATAGCATCCAGATGTGAGTTTACCAAAACAACACTCAACTGCAGGTAAAACACTATTCAGAGGTGAGTTTAACAACGCTCTACTGCAGGTAGAACAACATCCAGATGTGAGTTTACCAAAACAACGCTCTACTGCAGGTAAAACACTATTCAGAGGTGAGTTTAACAACGCTCTACTGCAGGTAGAATAGCATCCAGATGTGAGTTTAACCAAAACAATGCTCAACTGCAGGTAAAACACTATTGAGTGGTGAGTTTAACAATGCTCTACTGCAGGTAGAATAGCATCCAGATGTGAGTTTACCAAAACAACGCTCAACTGCAGGTAAAACACTATTCAGAGGTGAGTTTAACAACGCTCTACTGCAGGTAGAACAACATCCAGATGTGAGTTTACCAAAACAACGCTCTACTGCAGGTAAAACACTATTCAGAGGTGAGTTTAACAACGCTCTACTGCAGGTAGAATAGCATCCAGATGTGAGTTTAACCAAAACAATGCTCAACTGCAGGTAAAACACTATTCAGAGGTGAGTTTAACAACGCTCTACTGCAGGTAGAATAGCATCCAGATGTGAGTTAACCAAAACAACGCTCAACTGCAGGTAAAACACTATTCAGAGGTGAGTTTAACAACGCTCTACTGCAGGTAGAACAGCATCCAGATGTGAGTTAACCAAAACAACTCTCTACTGCAGGTAAAACACTATTCAGAGGTGAGTTTAACAACGCTCTACTGCAGGTAGAATAGCATCCAGATGTGAGTTTACCAAAACAACGCTCTACTGCAGGTAAAACACTATTCAGAGGTGAGTTTAACAACGCTCTACTGCAGGTAGAACAGCATCCAGATGTGAGTTTACCAAAACAACGCTCAACTGCAGGTAAAACACTATTCAGAGGTGAGTTTAACAACGCTCTACTGCAGGTAGAATAGCATCCAGATGTGAGTTTACCAAAACAACGCTCAACTGCAGGTAAAACACTATTCAGAGGTGAGTTTAACAACGCTCTACTGCAGGTAGAATAGCATCCAGATGTGAGTTTACCAAAACAACGCTATACTGCAGGTAAAACACTATTCAGAGGTGAGTTTAACAATGCTCTACTGCAGGTAGAACAGTATCCAGATGTGAGTTTAACCAAAACGACGCTCTACTGCAGGTAAAACACTATTCAGAGGTGAGTTTAACAACGCTCTACTGCAGGTAGAACAGCATCCAGATGTGAGTTTACCAAAACAACGCTCAACTGCAGGTAAAACACTATTCAGAGGTGAGTTTAACAACGCTCTACTGCAGGTAGAACAACATCCAGATGTGAGTTTACCAAAACAACGCTCAACTGCAGGTAAAACACTATTCAGAGGTGAGTTTAACAACGCTCTACTGCAGGTAGAACAGCATCCAGATGTGAGTTAACCAAAACAACGCTCAACAGCAGGTAAAACACTATTCAGAGGTGAGTTTAACAACGCTCTACTGCAGGTAGAATAGCATCCAGATGTGAGTTTACCAAAACAACGCTCTACTGCAGGTAAAACACTATTCAGAGGTGAGTTTAACAATGCTCTACTGCAGGTAGAATAGCATCCAGATGTGAGTTTAACCAAAACAACGCTATACTGCAGGTAAAACACTATTCAGAGGTGAGTTTAACAATGCTCTACTGCAGGTAGAATAGCATCCAGATGTGAGTTTAACCAAAACAACGCTATACTGCAGGTAAAACACTATTCAGAGGTGAGTTTAACAATGCTCTACTGCAGGTAGAACAACATCCAGATGTAAGTTTACCAAAACAACGCTCTACTGCAGGTAAAACACTATTCAGAGGTGAGTTTAACAATGCTCTACTGCAGGTAGAACAGTATCCAGATGTGAGTTTAACCAAAACGACGCTCTACTGCAGGTAAAACACTATTCAGAGGTGAGTTTAACAACGCTCTACTGCAGGTAGAACAACATCCAGATGTGAGTTTACCAAAACAACGCTCAACTGCAGGTAAAACACTAATCAGAGGTGAGTTTAACAACGCTCTACTGCAGGTAGAACAACATCCAGATGTGAGTTTACCAAAACAACGCTCAACTGCAGGTAAAACACTATTCATAGGTGAGTTTAACAACGCTCTACTGCAGGTATAACAACATTCAGATGTGAGTTTACCAAAACAACGCTCTACTGCAGGTAAAACACTATTCAGAGGTGAGTTTAACAACGCTCTACTGCAGGTAGAACAACATCCAGATGTGAGTTTACCAAAACAACACTCTACTGCAGGTAAAACACTATTCAGAGGTGAGTTTAACAACGCTCTACTGCAGGTAGAATAATATCCAGATGTGAGTTTAACCAAAACAACGCTCAACTGCAGGTAAAACATTATTCAGAGGTGAGTTTAACAACGCTCTACTGCAGGTAGAATAGCATCCAGATGTGAGTTTACCAAAACAACGCTCAACTACAGGTAAAACACTATTCAGAGGTGAGTTTAACAACGCTCTACTGCAGGTAGAACAACATCCAGATGTGAGTTTACCAAAACAACGCTCTACTGCAGGTAAAACACTATAAAGAGGTGAGTTTAACAACGCTCTACTGCAGGTAGAACAACATCCAGATGTGAGTTTACCAAAACAACGCTCTACTGCAGGTAAAACACTATAAAGAGGTGAGTTTAACAACGCTCTACTGCAGGTAGAACAACATCCAGATGTGAGTTTAACCAAAACAATGCTCAACTGCAGGTAAAACACTATTCAGAGGTGAGTTTAACAACGCTCTACTGCAGGTAGAATAGCATCCAGATGTGAGTTTAACCAAAACAACGCTATACTGCAGGTAAAACACTATTCAGTGGTGAGTAGAGCGTTGTTAAACTCACCTCTGAAAAGTGTTTTACCTGCAGTTGAGCGTTGTTTTGGTTAAACTCACATCTGGATGTTATTCTACCTGCAGTAGAGCGTTGTTAAACTCACCTCTGAATAGTGTTTTACCTGCAGTAGAGCGTTGTTAAACTCACCTCTTAATGCTGTTAAACAACACGATGAACGCTCTCCCTATTTCTCAGAGGGCGCTTTGATATCAGACTGCGAGGGATTTCTTAACATTAAAACCTAGTTGTGTGGCCAGATAAAGATGATATGTGGGACACCATTTGACCAGCCTCTGCATAGATCATTTATTGTAGCCTATTCCTATCTATTCGTATTTATTGTAGTCTCGATCCATCCACAGCAGACAACGGGCTGCGGTGTGCTTACCCAAGACGTCAAGTTTCGGCGCCGCAGGCTCGGGTTCAGGGTTCCATAGAAGTCTATCGGACTGCCCTGCTCGTTGAAAAATGACGCCAAAGGGGTACCCAATGTGTTAAAATGTGACGCCAAGGGGTCCTGACCAAGCGTCCATATGTGACGAGTTGGGAGTGAGAATGTGTTGCCACGAATGTGTTGCCTACTGCAGGTAAAACACTATTCAGAGGTGAGTTTCACAATGCTCTACTGCAGGTAGAACAACATCCAGATGTGAGTTTACCAAAACAACGCTCAACAGCAGGTAAAACACTATTCAGAGGTGAGTTTAACAACGCTCTACTGCAGGTATAACAACATCCAGATGTGAGTTTACCAAAACAACGCTCTACTGCAGGTAAAACACTATTCAGAGGTGAGTTTAACAACGCTCTACTGCAGGTAGAACAACATCCAGATGTGAGTTTACCAAAACAACGCTCTACTGCAGGTAAAACACTATTCAGAGGTGAGTTTAACAACGCTCTACTGCAGGTAGAACAACATCCAGATGTGAGTTTACCAAAACAACGCTCAACTGCAGGTAAAACACTATTCAGAGGTGAGTTTAACAATGCTCTACTGCAGGTAGAACAGCATCCAGATGTGAGTTAACCAAAACAACGCTCAACAGCAGGTAAAACACTATTCAGAGGTGAGTTTAACAACGCTCTACTGCAGGTAGAATAGCATCCAGATGTGAGTTTACCAAAACAACGCTCTACTGCAGGTAAAACACTATTCAGAGGTGAGTTTAACAACGCTCTACTGCAGGTAGAATAGCATCCAGATGTGAGTTTAACCAAAACAACGCTATACTGCAGGTAAAACACTATTCAGAGGTGAGTTTAACAACGCTCTACTGCAGGTAGAATAGCATCCAGATGTGAGTTTAACCAAAACAACGCTCTACTGCAGGTAAAACACTATTCAGAGGTGAGTTTAACAACGCTCTACTGCAGGTAGAATAGCATCCAGATGTGAGTTTACCAAAACAACGCTCTACTGCAGGTAAAACACTATTCAGAGGTGAGTAGAGCGTTGTTAAACTCACCTCTGAAAAGTGTTTTACCTGCAGTTGAGCGTTGTTTTGGTTAAACTCACATCTGGATGTTATTCTACCTGCAGTAGAGCGTTGTTAAACTCACCTCTGAATAGTGTTTTACCTGCAGTAGAGCGTTGTTAAACTCACCTCTTAATGCTGTTAAACAACACGATGAACGCTCTCCCTATTTCTCAGAGGGCGCTTTGATATCAGACTGCGAGGGATTTCTTAACATTAAAACCTAGTTGTGTGGCCAGATAAAGATGATATGTGGGACACCATTTGACCAGCCTCTGCATAGATCATTTATTGTAGCCTATTCCTATCTATTCGTATTTATTGTAGTCTCGATCCATCCACAGCAGACAACGGGCTGCGGTGTGCTTACCCAAGACGTCAAGTTTCGGCGCCGCAGGCTCGGGTTCAGGGTTCCATAGAAGTCTATCGGACTGCCCTGCTCGTTGAAAAATGACGCCAAAGGGGTACCCAATGTGTTAAAATGTGACGCCAAGGGGTCCTGACCAAGCGTCCATATGTGACGAGTTGGGAGTGAGAATGTGTTGCCACGAATGTGTTGCCTACTGCAGGTAAAACACTATTCAGAGGTGAGTTTCACAATGCTCTACTGCAGGTAGAACAACATCCAGATGTGAGTTTACCAAAACAACGCTCAACAGCAGGTAAAACACTATTCAGAGGTGAGTTTAACAACGCTCTACTGCAGGTATAACAACATCCAGATGTGAGTTTACCAAAACAACGCTCTACTGCAGGTAAAACACTATTCAGAGGTGAGTTTAACAACGCTCTACTGCAGGTAGAATAGCATCCAGATGTGAGTTTAACCAAAACAACGCTATACTGCAGGTAAAACACTATTCAGAGGTGAGTTTAACAATGCTCTACTGCAGGTAGAACAACATCCAGATGTAAGTTTACCAAAACAACGCTCTACTGCAGGTAAAACACTATTCAGAGGTGAGTTTAACAATGCTCTACTGCAGGTAGAACAGTATCCAGATGTGAGTTTAACCAAAACGACGCTCTACTGCAGGTAAAACACTATTCAGAGGTGAGTTTAACAACGCTCTACTGCCGGTAGAACAACATCCAGATGTGAGTTTACCAAAACAACGCTCAACTGCAGGTAAAACACTATTCAGAGGTGAGTTTAACAACGCTCTACTGCAGGTAGAATAACATCCAGATGTGAGTTTACCAAAACAACGCTCTACTGCAGGTAAAACACTATTCAGAGGTGAGTTTAACAACGCTCTACTGCAGGTAGAAAAACATCCAGATGTGAGTTTACCAAAACAACGCTCAACTGCAGGTAAAACACTATTCAGAGGTGAGTTTAACAACGCTCTACTGCAGGTAGAACAACATCCAGATGTGAGTTTAACCAAAACAACGCTCTACTGCAGGTAAAACACTATTCAGAGGTGAGTTTAACAACGCTCTACTGCAGGTAGAATAGCATCCAGATGTGAGTTTACCAAAACAACGCTCAACTGCAGGTAAAACACTATTCAGAGGTGAGTTTAACAACGCTCTACTGCAGGTAGAACAACATCCAGATGTGAGTTTACCAAAACAACGCTCTACTGCAGGTAAAACACTATTCAGAGGTGAGTTTAACAACGCTCTACTGCAGGTAGAATAGCATCCAGATGTGAGTTTAACCAAAACAATGCTCAACTGCAGGTAAAACACTATTGAGTGGTGAGTTTAACAATGCTCTACTGCAGGTAGAATAGCATCCAGATGTGAGTTTACCAAAACAACGCTCAACTGCAGGTAAAACACTATTCAGAGGTGAGTTTAACAACGCTCTACTGCAGGTAGAACAACATCCAGATGTGAGTTTACCAAAACAACGCTCTACTGCAGGTAAAACACTATTCAGAGGTGAGTTTAACAACGCTCTACTGCAGGTAGAATAGCATCCAGATGTGAGTTTAACCAAAACAATGCTCAACTGCAGGTAAAACACTATTCAGAGGTGAGTTTAACAACGCTCTACTGCAGGTAGAATAGCATCCAGATGTGAGTTAACCAAAACAACGCTCAACTGCAGGTAAAACACTATTCAGAGGTGAGTTTAACAACGCTCTACTGCAGGTAGAACAGCATCCAGATGTGAGTTAACCAAAACAACTCTCTACTGCAGGTAAAACACTATTCAGAGGTGAGTTTAACAACGCTCTACTGCAGGTAGAATATTATCCAGATGTGAGTTTACCAAAACAACGCTCTACTGCAGGTAAAACACTATTCAGAGGTGAGTTTAACAACGCTCTACTGCAGGTAGAACAGCATCCAGATGTGAGTTTACCAAAACAACGCTCAACTGCAGGTAAAACACTATTCAGAGGTGAGTTTAACAACGCTCTACTGCAGGTAGAATAGCATCCAGATGTGAGTTTACCAAAACAACGCTCAACTGCAGGTAAAACACTATTCAGAGGTGAGTTTAACAACGCTCTACTGCAGGTAGAATAGCATCCAGATGTGAGTTTACCAAAACAACGCTATACTGCAGGTAAAACACTATTCAGAGGTGAGTTTAACAATGCTCTACTGCAGGTAGAACAGTATCCAGATGTGAGTTTAACCAAAACGACGCTCTACTGCAGGTAAAACACTATTCAGAGGTGAGTTTAACAACGCTCTACTGCAGGTAGAACAGCATCCAGATGTGAGTTTACCAAAACAACGCTCAACTGCAGGTAAAACACTATTCAGAGGTGAGTTTAACAACGCTCTACTGCAGGTAGAACAACATCCAGATGTGAGTTTACCAAAACAACGCTCAACTGCAGGTAAAACACTATTCAGAGGTGAGTTTAACAACGCTCTACTGCAGGTAGAACAGCATCCAGATGTGAGTTTACCAAAACAACGCTCAACTGCAGGTAAAACACTATTCAGAGGTGAGTTTAACAACGCTCTACTGCAGGTAGAACAACATCCAGATGTGAGTTTACCAAAACGACGCTCTACTGCAGGTAAAACACTATTCAGAGGTGAGTTTAACAACGCTCTACTGCAGGTAGAACAGCATCCAGATGTGAGTTAACCAAAACAACGCTCAACAGCAGGTAAAACACTATTCAGAGGTGAGTTTAACAACGCTCTACTGCAGGTAGAATAGCATCCAGATGTGAGTTTAACCAAAACAACGCTATACTGCAGGTAAAACACTATTCAGAGGTGAGTTTAACAATGCTCTACTGCAGGTAGAATAGCATCCAGATGTGAGTTTAACCAAAACAACGCTATACTGCAGGTAAAACACTATTCAGAGGTGAGTTTAACAATGCTCTACTGCAGGTAGAACAACATCCAGATGTAAGTTTACCAAAACAACGCTCTACTGCAGGTAAAACACTATTCAGAGGTGAGTTTAACAATGCTCTACTGCAGGTAGAACAGTATCCAGATGTGAGTTTAACCAAAACGACGCTCTACTGCAGGTAAAACACTATTCAGAGGTGAGTTTAACAACGCTCTACTGCAGGTAGAACAACATCCAGATGTGAGTTTACCAAAACAACGCTCAACTGCAGGTAAAACACTAATCAGAGGTGAGTTTAACAACGCTCTACTGCAGGTAGAACAACATCCAGATGTGAGTTTACCAAAACAACGCTCAACTGCAGGTAAAACACTATTCATAGGTGAGTTTAACAACGCTCTACTGCAGGTATAACAACATTCAGATGTGAGTTTACCAAAACAACGCTCTACTGCAGGTAAAACACTATTCAGAGGTGAGTTTAACAACGCTCTACTGCAGGTAGAACAACATCCAGATGTGAGTTTACCAAAACAACACTCTACTGCAGGTAAAACACTATTCAGAGGTGAGTTTAACAACGCTCTACTGCAGGTAGAATAATATCCAGATGTGAGTTTAACCAAAACAACGCTCAACTGCAGGTAAAACATTATTCAGAGGTGAGTTTAACAACGCTCTACTGCAGGTAGAATAGCATCCAGATGTGAGTTTACCAAAACAACGCTCAACTACAGGTAAAACACTATTCAGAGGTGAGTTTAACAACGCTCTACTGCAGGTAGAACAACATCCAGATGTGAGTTTACCAAAACAACGCTCTACTGCAGGTAAAACACTATAAAGAGGTGAGTTTAACAACGCTCTACTGCAGGTAGAACAACATCCAGATGTGAGTTTACCAAAACAACGCTCTACTGCAGGTAAAACACTATAAAGAGGTGAGTTTAACAACGCTCTACTGCAGGTAGAACAACATCCAGATGTGAGTTTAACCAAAACAATGCTCAACTGCAGGTAAAACACTATTCAGAGGTGAGTTTAACAACGCTCTACTGCAGGTAGAATAGCATCCAGATGTGAGTTTAACCAAAACAACGCTATACTGCAGGTAAAACACTATTCAGTGGTGAGTAGAGCGTTGTTAAACTCACCTCTGAAAAGTGTTTTACCTGCAGTTGAGCGTTGTTTTGGTTAAACTCACATCTGGATGTTATTCTACCTGCAGTAGAGCGTTGTTAAACTCACCTCTGAATAGTGTTTTACCTGCAGTAGAGCGTTGTTAAACTCACCTCTTAATGCTGTTAAACAACACGATGAACGCTCTCCCTATTTCTCAGAGGGCGCTTTGATATCAGACTGCGAGGGATTTCTTAACATTAAAACCTAGTTGTGTGGCCAGATAAAGATGATATGTGGGACACCATTTGACCAGCCTCTGCATAGATCATTTATTGTAGCCTATTCCTATCTATTCGTATTTATTGTAGTCTCGATCCATCCACAGCAGACAACGGGCTGCGGTGTGCTTACCCAAGACGTCAAGTTTCGGCGCCGCAGGCTCGGGTTCAGGGTTCCATAGAAGTCTATCGGACTGCCCTGCTCGTTGAAAAATGACGCCAAAGGGGTACCCAATGTGTTAAAATGTGACGCCAAGGGGTCCTGACCAAGCGTCCATATGTGACGAGTTGGGAGTGAGAATGTGTTGCCACGAATGTGTTGCCTACTGCAGGTAAAACACTATTCAGAGGTGAGTTTCACAATGCTCTACTGCAGGTAGAACAACATCCAGATGTGAGTTTACCAAAACAACGCTCAACAGCAGGTAAAACACTATTCAGAGGTGAGTTTAACAACGCTCTACTGCAGGTATAACAACATCCAGATGTGAGTTTACCAAAACAACGCTCTACTGCAGGTAAAACACTATTCAGAGGTGAGTTTAACAACGCTCTACTGCAGGTAGAACAACATCCAGATGTGAGTTTACCAAAACAACGCTCTACTGCAGGTAAAACACTATTCAGAGGTGAGTTTAACAACGCTCTACTGCAGGTAGAATAGCATCCAGATGTGAGTTTACCAAAACAACGCTCAACTGCAGGTAAAACACTATTCAGAGGTGAGTTTAACAACGCTCTACTGCAGGTAGAATAGCATCCAGATGTGAGTTTACCAAAACAACGCTCTACTGCAGGTAAAACACTATTCAGAGGTGAGTTTAACAACGCTCTACTGCAGGTAGAACAGCATCCAGATGTGAGTTTAACCAAAACAACGCTCAACTGCAGGTAAAACACTATTCAGAGGTGAGTTTAACAACGCTCTACTGCAGGTAGAATAGCATCCAGATGTGAGTTTAACCAAAACAACGCTATACTGCAGGTAAAACACTATTCAGAGGTGAGTTTAACAACGCTCTACTGCAGGTAAAACACTATTCAGAGGTGAGTTTAACAACGCTCTACTGCAGGTAGAATAGCATCCAGATGTGAGTTTAACCAAAACAACGCTATACTGCAGGTAAAACACTATTCAGAGGTGAGTTTAACAACGCTCTACTGCAGGTAGAACAACATCCAGATGTGAGTTAACCAAAACAACGCTCAACTGCAGGTAAAACACTATTCAGAGGTGAGTTTAACAACGCTCTACTGCAGGTAAAACACTATTCAGTGGTGAGTAGAGCGTTGTTAAACTCACCTCTGAAAAGTGTTTTACCTGCAGTTGAGCGTTGTTTTGGTTAAACTCACATCTGGATGTTATTCTACCTGCAGTAGAGCGTTGTTAAACTCACCTCTGAATAGTGTTTTACCTGCAGTAGAGCGTTGTTAAACTCACCTCTGAATAGTGTTTTACCTGCAGTAGAGCGTTGTTAAACTCACCTCTTAATGCTGTTAAACAACACGATGAATGCTCTCCCTATTTCTCAGAGGGCGCTTTGATATCAGACTGCGAGGGATTTCTTAACATTAAAACCTAGTTGTGTGGCCAGATAAAGATGATATGTGGGACACCATTTGACCAGCCTCTGCATAGATCATTTATTGTAGCCTATTCCTATCTATTCGTATTTATTGTAGTCTCGATCCATCCACAGCAGACAACGGGCTGCGGTGTGCTTACCCAAGACGTCAAGTTTCGGCGCCGCAGGCTCGGGTTCAGGGTTCCATAGAAGTCTATCGGACTGCCCTGCTCGTTGAAAAATGACGCCAAAGGGGTACCCAATGTGTTAAAATGTGACGCCAAGGGGTCCTGACCAAGCGTCCATATGTGACGAGTTGGGAGTGAGAATGTGTTGCCACGAATGTGTTGCCTACTGCAGGTAAAACACTATTCAGAGGTGAGTTTCACAATGCTCTACTGCAGGTAGAACAACATCCAGATGTGAGTTAACCAAAACAACGCTCAACAGCAGGTAAAACACTATTCAGAGGTGAGTTTAACAACGCTCTACTGCAGGTAGAACAACATCCAGATGTGAGTTTAACCAAAACAACGCTCAACTGCAGGTAAAACACTATTCAGAGGTGAGTTTAACAACGCTCTACTGCAGGTAGAATAGCATCCAGATGTGAGTTTACCAAAACAACGCTCAACTGCAGGTAAAACACTATTCAGAGGTGAGTTTAACAACGCTCTACTGCAGGTAGAATAGCATCCAGATGTGAGTTTACCAAAACAACGCTCTACTGCAGGTAAAACACTATTCAGAGGTGAGTTTAACAACGCTCTACTGCAGGTAGAACAGCATCCAGATGTGAGTTTAACCAAAACAACGCTCTACTGCAGGTAAAACACTATTCAGAGGTGAGTTTAACAACGCTCTACTGCAGGTAAAACACTATTCAGAGGTGAGTTTAACAACGCTCTACTGCAGGTAAAACACTATTCAGAGGTGAGTTTAACAACGCTCTACTGCAGGTAGAATAGCATCCAGATGTGAGTTTAACCAAAACAACGCTATACTGCAGGTAAAACACTATTCAGAGGTGAGTTTAACAACGCTCTACTGCAGGTAGAACAACATCCAGATGTGAGTTAACCAAAACAACGCTCAACTGCAGGTAAAACACTATTCAGAGGTGAGTTTAACAACGCTCTACTGCAGGTAAAACACTATTCAGTGGTGAGTAGAGCGTTGTTAAACTCACCTCTGAAAAGTGTTTTACCTGCAGTTGAGCGTTGTTTTGGTTAAACTCACATCTGGATGTTATTCTACCTGCAGTAGAGCGTTGTTAAACTCACCTCTGAATAGTGTTTTACCTGCAGTAGAGCGTTGTTAAACTCACCTCTGAATAGTGTTTTACCTGCAGTAGAGCGTTGTTAAACTCACCTCTTAATGCTGTTAAACAACACGATGAATGCTCTCCCTATTTCTCAGAGGGCGCTTTGATATCAGACTGCGAGGGATTTCTTAACATTAAAACCTAGTTGTGTGGCCAGATAAAGATGATATGTGGGACACCATTTGACCAGCCTCTGCATAGATCATTTATTGTAGCCTATTCCTATCTATTCGTATTTATTGTAGTCTCGATCCATCCACAGCAGACAACGGGCTGCGGTGTGCTTACCCAAGACGTCAAGTTTCGGCGCCGCAGGCTCGGGTTCAGGGTTCCATAGAAGTCTATCGGACTGCCCTGCTCGTTGAAAAATGACGCCAAAGGGGTACCCAATGTGTTAAAATGTGACGCCAAGGGGTCCTGACCAAGCGTCCATATGTGACGAGTTGGGAGTGAGAATGTGTTGCCACGAATGTGTTGCCTACTGCAGGTAAAACACTATTCAGAGGTGAGTTTCACAATGCTCTACTGCAGGTAGAACAACATCCAGATGTGAGTTAACCAAAACAACGCTCAACAGCAGGTAAAACACTATTCAGAGGTGAGTTTAACAACGCTCTACTGCAGGTATAACAACATCCAGATGTGAGTTTAACCAAAACAACGCTCAACTGCAGGTAAAACACTATTCAGAGGTGAGTTTAACAACGCTCTACTGCAGGTAGAACAACATCCAGATGTGAGTTAACCAAAACAACGCTATACTGCAGGTAAAACACTATTCAGAGGTGAGTTTAACAACGCTCTACTGCAGGTAGAACAACATCCAGATGTGAGTTTAACCAAAACAACGCTCAACTGCAGGTAAAACACTATTCAGAGGTGAGTTTAACAACGCTCAACTGCAGGTAGAATAGCATCCAGATGTGAGTTTACCAAAACAACGCTCAACTGCAGGTAAAACACTATTCAGAGGTGAGTTTAACAACGCTCTACTGCAGGTAGAACAACATCCAGATGTGAGTTAACCAAAACAACGCTCAACAGCAGGTAAAACACTATTCAGAGGTGAGTTTAACAACGCTCTACTGCAGGTAGAACAACATCCAGATGTGAGTTTAACCAAAACAACGCTCAACTGCAGGTAAAACACTATTCAGAGGTGAGTTTAACAACGCTCAACTGCAGGTAGAATAGCATCCAGATGTGAGTTTACCAAAACAACGCTCAACTGCAGGTAAAACACTATTCAGAGGTGAGTTTAACAACGCTCTACTGCAGGTAGAACAACATCCAGATGTGAGTTTACCAAAACAACGCTCTACTGCAGGTAAAACACTATTCAGAGGTGAGTTTACCAAAACAACGCTCTACTGCAGGTAGAATAACATCCAGATGTGAGTTTACCAAAACAACGCTCAACTGCAGGTAAAACACTATTCAGAGGTGAGTTTAACAACGCTCTACTGCAGGTAGAACAGCATCCAGATGTGAGTTTAACCAAAACAACGCTCTACTGCAGGTAAAACACTATTCAGTGGTGAGTAGAGCGTTGTTAAACTCACCTCTGAAAAGTGTTTTACCTGCAGTTGAGCGTTGTTTTGGTAAACTCACATCTGGATGCTATTCTACCTGCAGTAGAGCGTTGTTTTGGTAAACTCACCTCTGAATAGTGTTTTACCTGCAGTAGAGCGTTGTTAAACTCACCTCTGAATAGTGTTTTACCTGCAGTAGAGCGTTGTTAAACTCACCACTGAATAGTGTTTTACCTGCAGTAGAGCGTTGTTAAACTCACCTCTGAATAGTGTTTTACCTGCAGTAGAGCGTTGTTAAACTCACCACTGAATAGTGTTTTACCTGCAGTAGAGCGTTGTTAAACTCACCTCTTAATGCTGTTAAACAACACGATGAATGCTCTCCCTATTTCTCAGAGGGCGCTTTGATATCAGACTGCGAGGGATTTCTTAACATTAAAACCTAGTTGTGTGGCCAGATAAAGATGATATGTGGGACACCATTTGACCAGCCTCTGCATAGATCATTTATTGTAGCCTATTCCTATCTATTCGTATTTATTGTAGTCTCGATCCATCCACAGCAGACAACGGGCTGCGGTGTGCTTACCCAAGACGTCAAGTTTCGGCGCCGCAGGCTCGGGTTCAGGGTTCCATAGAAGTCTATCGGACTGCCCTGCTCGTTGAAAAATGACGCCAAAGGGGTACCCAATGTGTTAAAATGTGACGCCAAGGGGTCCTGACCAAGCGTCCATATGTGACGAGTTGGGAGTGAGAATGTGTTGCCACGATTTGTGTTGATTGCAAGTGACGTCACAGGTAGTGGAGAGTGCAAGTGGCGATTGCAAGTGACATTGTAATTTAGTTTCTTTTTTAAATAAAAAGAAAAACTGCAAAAACTATAAAAAATAAAGACTGCAAGTGACGTCACTAGCGGAAGCACACGTGTCTGAAAGAGCAAGTCTGAATTAACAGTCAGAATGTTTTTTGGTGGACAGTATTATTACTTCAGACACTTAAAGAAAATGATTCATACATGTGTTTTGTTCTGTTTGTTCTTCTGGGGTCTGATTGGTGAGTTATGAAAACATTGTACAGCTTCATTCTGCATCAGAGCAATAAACTAATGCTACTGTTCAAAGGTATTTTAATCCAGTTAAGATTCAGGTATCTATTTGTGTTTTCCATTTGCATGCATCAGAAATCATGGGAAATATACAGAATTTTTAGCATATTAAATTTAATTGAAAAATAATGATCATTTAAATTTTTTTTTAAGTATAACAGAGACACAGAAATCACATTAAAACTTATTTTAGGGTGGATGGGTGGGGGTGTTCAATATTACATTTAACTGATTGTTGAACATGATGTTGAACTCTTTCCCAGCCATCTAAATAAATATATTAAAAAGATATTTGCCGCAGTAAAAAAAAAATACAGCAGTAATGAACAACTGTAAAAGTGATGTTAATTCATTGGTCAAAATGCAGTAAAACTATGAGTGAGATACTGTGAGCTGGATTTCTCATATATAAAAATATCCCATTCATAACATACATTTATTGAATGTGATCAGCATTAATAAATTTGTACTTTCATGCTTGAACTTGTGTAACTTTACTCTTGTATTTTACTCAACAGTTGGTTAAACACCATAACAATGAAATGAGTGTCTGTCTCTGCTGCTGTTCTTTAATACACATTTTACAAATGAAACAACAGGAAGTTAATCTGTGTTTAATCTGTTTATTCTCCAGGTGTGTTTAGTGATTCAGTGTCAGTGATGGAGGGAGATTCTGTCACTTTATACATTGATCTTACTGAAATACCTGAAGATGATGAGAAATATATGGAAATATGGAGCTGAAAAATCTCTGATAGCTGAAATCAATAAAGCTTTTGGAGTCTTCTCTACATTTGATCTTCCTGATGAGAGATTCAGAGACAGACTGAAGCTGGACAAACAGACTGGATCTCTGATAATCACAAACATCACAACTCAACACACTGGAGACTATGAAGTACAGATGAGTGGAGCAATACTATCATCACAAACATATCATGTTTCTGTCTATGGTGAGAAGCAGGGGCGCCCCCAAGGGGTGGCCAGGGGTGTATAAACTCTGGCCACCCCTGTGGCCACCCCTAGGATTATTTGCAGTGAGACCTATTAATTTAAATGTAGAATGTAAATTCACAATAGTTTAAGAAGTGAAAAAATCGCAATGACTCACTTATTAACAGTGACTCCTGCCACCTATTGGCGATTTTAATTTAACATTTTATGGAACCTTTTCATTTTTTAAATAATTTCAAACATCAGTTTTCAATGTTTTATCTTTAAAATATCAAAACATTATTTATTCATTTGTAACTGCAGGTTAAAGTATTCCATGTTCCACGGAGCTGCATTAAACAGTGAGTAAAAACATCTCAATGGCACTTCAGATGCAGCTTCTGTTTTATCTGCATTGCAAAGATCAATTTTGTTGATACTGATTGCATTTGCTTGGTAACAGCCCAAATGCAAGTATTTGACCTAAAATATGGTGCACACTTTTAGAAATAATGTTGTAAAGGTAAAAAAAAAAAAAAAAAAAAAAAAAACAGGTGTCAGCACAATTAAAAATAAGATATCAGCACAATTACACTCAGCACAATAGTGTAATTATCGTTATCGATAAAATCCTAGAACTCACAGATATAACTTTTTGTCTATATTGCAAACCCTTAATTTTTTTTTCTTTATTTTAATGTGCCACCCCCAAAATTTACTGTGGCCTCATTTGGCCACCCCTGTTAACATTTTCTGGGGGCGCCACTGGTGAGAAGAGTTTATTTGCATGCCCTTATATATTATTTTGTATTTTTTGCTTACTAAATTTTTAAAAACATTTTATTGTTTAAGATGACACACTCTCTCTCTCTCTCACGCTCTCTCTCACACACACACACACACACACACACACACACACACACACACACACACATACACACTCAATCTGTGAACACAAAACCATTTTTAAACACATCAAATGAAAAATGGGACTATTGATTAGATTTATCCAGACTTGTTTGTCTCATGTTTTCAGCTCGTCTTCCTGTTCCTGTCATCAGCAGTAACTCTTCACACTGTTCTTCATCATCATCTTCATCACAGCAGAATTGTTCATTGGTGTGTTCAGTGGTGATTGTGGGTCATGTGACTCTCTCCTGGTACAAAGGCAACAGTTTATTGTCCAGCATCAGTGTGTCTGATCTCAGCATCAGTCTCTCTCTACCTCTGGAGGTGGAATATCAGGAGAAAAACAGTTACAGCTGTGTGATCAACAATCCCATCAGAAACGCAACACTGGTTTTTATTTTATGTTATTTTTTTATTAATGATCTTCAGTCTTCACGGACCTTCGCGGGGTTTAACCAGACGGAGCTCCACCAATCAGATGCATCACTGTGGGATTGTGGGTAATGAAGTACTTAGCCAAGACATCGCGAATAAAAGGCATTTATATCAAAACAAGGTTAGTGCCCCATGATCCTTTTGCATTTATATGAGCATATACTATCGCTTAGTACAGCCGTAGCTGGTTTTAAGTCTACCATGTATGGTTACGTTTTTATGGCTTATACCCCAAATGTCAATGCAGAAATTGCATTGAATTTTTACTTCCTGCACCAGCTGTGGGCGGGACTGTGATGCTCTATGACGTCAGATCTGCTAGTGGATAAAAGAGAAAGCAGAACGGATAACATACATGTTCTGTTCTGATATATATCATAGTTTTAATTGTAAAGTTGAAATTATGTGTGGTCTAAAAGTGTTTAGTGATAGTGAAACAAAGCTTTTCTTACCGTTTTCCACTGAATTCAATCACAAAGTGTTCATTACCTGAATCTGGTGTATTAGGTCCATCTGGTGGCCAAATCAATGAACATTCTTTAATCTTTCAATTTCTTCTTTAATAGGCTACTTAGCAAGTATGCACTGTTATTTACAGTTTTCATTCCTTTTGTATTAATTTATTTAATGTTGCTATTTTCATCTTGTTGTATAATTGTTTGCAGCAACCATGAAAATACAAATTTAATATTTGTCACACCAATAAATCACCATAGAATTGAACTGAAACTGAATATTCACCTACCAAACTGATATACATGTATGAATCATACACACGCCTGTATTATAACTGCAGGAATGCAATAATAAAAAATAAAATAAATCAGAATTAATAAAAATTCGGAATCAGATTTTAATTACATTTAATTCAGATATTATGAGGCAATATAAGTGCAATAGGGACAGTTTCAGTAGTCTCCGTTTTGGAAGTATTTTTTCCTTTTTTTTTTTTTTTTTTTTTTAAGGATTTTTACTAAAATAGTAATATCTCAAATATAAATCAGAGCAGTACACACTTTAAACTGAAGGGGAAAAACAACAAATAAACTTATCTTCACATGTACAAGTTTACATACAGGATCATCAAAAGTCATTTTCTTATCTAGAAAATGAAGATTTTAACTTCCAGAAACGCTAACAGTAGCTGCTTTCAAATTTATTACAGCTCTTTCTTTTTGGACAAAGACTAGCAATGTCAACTTCAGAACAGGACATTTAAATGATAAAATTAGAAATTAACAACAAAAAAGACAATATGACTGTGAGCATTACATCGGTTAATATTAGCTACTGTATGTTTCCAGTAACAGTTGTTTTAATATTTTCATAACAGGTAACAGTGAGTTCTTATTTTTTGCCCAAGCTGTTGTGATCCTCTCAGATCATTCTTATTTAATTCTGTGTCTGTAAGAAAGACTGACAGAAAGTAAAGAGAGAGAAATGAACAATGTCATTTACAGCACATCTGTCATCAGTCAGAAAAATGGTTTTAAATGTGTTTCTTATGGAGATGATTTTGTCAGTGCAGGTGAAATCAAACACAGATCTAAAGACACACTACAGTATTGCAGTATCTTACCTCATCCTTAGACACTTGCTTGATTTTATTCTCGTCTGTTTGGAAAAATCATCACACACAATTTAACACTACTTTTGCAAATTGAAAAGGTTTTCCTCTCACTACAGAATCTGTAGGTCATGCTTACCATCTCTGGATCTCCTGCGGCGAAAGATCATCACACTAACAACAACAACAACAACAACAACAGCCAGCAGCAGAACAACAGCAGCACATATTCCTGTTACAACAGTTGGAGACAGACCTGAACCTGAAACAGATAAAGACACACAGACATTAGTGTGGGTGAATCTGTGTGTTATATACCTTTACAGGTCCAGTGTGTAGATGTAAAAAACTTATTTATCTATTAATATACAGAGATTATTTCATATTTTTTGATGGTTTAAAAACAAATAGAGCTCTCAGATCACAAAGATCAAGCCAGTTAATAACATCTAGTTCATTTAAAACATGATGAGACTGTTAACATAACTGACACTACACCCCCCCCCCCCTCCTCGATTAAAAAAAAAAAAAAAAATTTAAAACCAATATCAACACAAATATAAGATTTCTGAGAACATGATTAAAACGTTTAAGTTGCTGATCCAAAGATCCTTAATGCATTTCACTACTGCATTTCACTTTGTGCAGAATCTTTTATTCTTTAAAATCACCAATAAACGCTGTCTGTAAGTGTTTAGAAGCTTCTGTCACCTCTCTACTACAGTCTTGGCCCATTCCACGCCTGAAAAAGCTTTCAGATCACTGATAATCGTTGGTTTTCACATTGCCACTGCTTTCTTCAAATTCAACCAGATATTTGCAATGAGAATTAAGCCTGGAGACTGAACAGGTCACTCAAGTACATTCTGTGACTGATCCCTGAACCAAGCAGTAGTAGATTTGAATGTGTACTTTGGTATGACTGTCCTGCAGGAAAGTCCATTGATCATCAGCTTTAGTTTTTGCACCAAAGGCATCACAATTCTTGTCAAAATGGCCTGACACTTTAAAGAATCCATGATGTCCTTCATACAGTCATGATTTCCACTTCCTTCTACAGTAAATAAACCCCATAACAGGACTGATCCACCTCCAAGTTTGAGGATGGAGATGGTGTTCTTCTGCTTATGAGCTTTGCTCAGACATACCGCTGATCCATGGGTCCAAAAAGTTCCAGTTTGGTCACATCACTCCATAAAACATTCCTCCAGAGCTCCACAAGTCTACACAAATGAATTTTATCAAGTTCAAGTTGGCTTTTTGTTCTTCTTGATCAAGAGTGGTATTTATCAAGATGTCTCAACATGAAGGCCTTACTTGTCTAGTGTTCTTCTTACACTCTGCATTGAAATGGTTTTCCTCCTTTCATCGGGTCATCTTGCAAGTCTTTGGCTGTACATTGCAGGTTTTTTCTCAGTTGCTCTGATTAAACATTTTATGATATTGTACTTTTTCTTCCACACCCTCAAAGGTTTTCTGGTAAAACACACTTTAAGCTAAGGAATAAGGCTGAGAGCTGTGTCTCTAAGAACTTTCAATGTCTTGGAAATCATCATATAGCCTTAGCCTTTCTAAAGTTCTACGATATTTCTTCTCATTTGCTTTTGTGATCTCTGTTGACATTTTTGCTACTCAACTTCAATACGTGCATGGGCCAAACTGTATGTGTAACAGCTCAAGCTAATTCTGTTTTTAATAGAGTTTCTAAAGGCTTAATTGTGTTTTGAGACGGTTTTATTCCCCAACATGCAAATAAGGGATTTAAAAACAGCAATGTTGAATAGGGGTTGAATAATTATGACAGCAGTATTATTAAAAAATCTTATAACTCAAATATATTACATTATATATTGACAATATAACTTTTAATATGCCAGTGAACTGTTATAGATGCAAGTTTTATTATATCCTGGATCTTCAGAAAAGCTTGTATTTGTAAAGTACTGCAGTCTCTAGGGGGTTGAATAATTTTGAACACAACCCTTCGCTTAGGCTAAATATAAATTATTTACAAAAAAAAATTCTCATGCATTTTAACAAAATGCATCTTCCATTCCAAGCTTCTTCTACAAGCACGTGACTAATACACAACCATAAACATACTTGGTAAAATATGGTATGGCCCACATAGTAGTCTTAAAACGCTGTATTTATAACACCTGAGCTCTCTTAAATTTTGTAATTCTTTGTCACAAAAACAATGTTTTAAAATACACCGTTACAGCAGCAAGAGACAAGTTAACACAAGAAGTAACTGGACCAAGATCTCAACCAAACCAAACACTTTCCACCACAATGGTGACTTCAAGTGAATCAAGTATCAACATTTAAACCTCTGTTAATTCTCAATAAGAGCTTCTCTAGATGTCTGACAGAAATAAAGTCACAGAACCTTGTAAGGAGGATCTGTGAACGTCTATATCGGACGTACAGAAGACATAAAAAACATTTTAAAAAAAGACGTCATAAAAACATTCTGTCTCCTCAGTGGACGTCTTTTCAACGTCTGCAAAGACATAAAAAGATGTCCACTGGATGTAACTTTGCCCAGTGGATTAGGTTGATGTTAAAATACGCAATTTAGTAATTTTCACGTAATAGTTCCTTTAAAAACAATCAAAAATGTTAAATACATGTGACTTCATGCCACAAGACTGCTAACGTATGAAGGTATAATTAACACTGGATTTATTTAACATGCATTATGTACCATGTGTTGAGTTCAGTGTAAAATGCATTGAGTAAAGAAATTAGTATACAAGACTTGGTATGTCCTTGTGCTTTGGACACAAACTTTCAATAATAAAAAAAGTTATTTGACCAGTGTTATGGTCTTTTATTTATTTAGACGACTTGAGCAATATGAAGTCGTGGCCTAGTGGTTAGAGAGTTTGACTCCTTACCCTGGGGTTGTGGGTTTGAAACTTGGGCTGGCAATAACATGACTGAGGTGCCCTTGAGCAAGACACTGAACCACCAACTGCTCCCCGGGTGCTGCAGCGTAAATGATGAACACTGCTCTGGGTGTGTGTGTGCATGATGGGTGAAATGTAGAGCATGAATTCTCAGTATAAGTCTCCATACTTGGCTGAATGTCATGTCACTTTTTTCACTTTAAAATTGTATATGCTTATAGATAATAGACCTTGTATTCATGAAACAAAAAATATTTTGTTCTGATATTTTTGAGGTTAACATGACTATTTATGTTGTGACAACTTGTGATATTAAGTTATTATTTTAAGTTGGGTGGACTTTAGTCCCGTTTGTTAAGTTTACTCAAAAAAGCGCTTGCGATAAGTTGCCTTATTTTTTAAGTTGATGCAACATTTATTTATTTTTTACAGTGAATCAGTATTCATCATCATGCTGTTAGTTTAGTAGCAACATTGAATAAAATAAGATTATTCCCTTTGATCACAAATATTCTGTGAATACTTAATACAATATTATTTTTTAAATATAATATGAATAATTGGTCATTTAAGACACCTTTCTGAATGCATAACAGTCTTAATTATAAAAGATCACTCTGACTAGAGATGTGTTTCTTTATATTTAAATTTATTCATTTAGCAGACGCTTTTATCCAAAGCGACTTACAGATGAAGACAGTGGAAGCAATCAAAAACAACAAAAAGAGCAATGAAATATAAGTGCTATAACAAGTCTCAGTTAGGTTAACACAGTAAACGTAGCATGGGATTTTAAATAATACTATAAATAGAAAGAAAACAGATAGAATAAAAAAAAAAGAATAGAGCAAGCTAGTTAGAGGTCTTTACACATGCACACACACACACACACACATATACAATTGCATAATAAATGAAAAGAAAATAGAATACAAAAAGATAAGAAAGGTAGTTAGATTTTTTAAAGAATATAATTAGAATAGTGAGTGTTAAAGTTAGAGGGTCAAATAAAGATGGAAGAGATGTGTTTTCAGCTGATTCTTGAAGATGGCTAAGGACTCAGCTGCTCGGATTGAGTTGGGGAGGTCATTCCACCAGGAGGGAACATTTAACTTAAAAGTCAGTAAAAGTGACTTTGTGCTTCTTTGTGCTTCACAAGACGTTCACTTGCAGAACGCAAGCTTCTGGAGGGTATGTGCATCTGAAGTAATACATTTAGGTAAATGGGTGCAGAGCCAGTGGTGGTTTTGTAGACAAACATCAATGCCTTGAATTTTATGCGAGTAGCTATTGGAAGCCAGTGCAAATTGATAAACAGAGGTTTATAATTGGCTGGAAGACCTGCCAAGAGGGCATTGCAATAGTCCAGCCTGGACAGAACAAGAGCTTGAACAAGGAGTTGTGCAGCATGTTCCGAAAGAAAGGGCTTGATCTTCTTGATGTTGAATAAAGCAAATCTGCAGGATCGGACAGTTTAACAATGTGGTCTGAGAAAGTCAGCTGATCATCATTCATAACTCCAAGGCTTCTAGCTGTTTTTGAAGGAGTTATGGTTGATGTGCCATTGTGAACTTGATGGTGAAATTGTGATGGAACGATGGGTTTGCTGGAATCACAAGCAGTTCTGTCTTGGCAAGGTAGAGTTGAAGGTGATGGTCCATCATCCAGGAAGAAATGTCTGTTAGACAAGCTGAGATGTGAATAGATCGGATCATCAGGATGGAATGAGAGGTAGAGTTGAGTGTCATCAGCATAGCAGTGGTATGAAAAGCCATGTTTCTGAATGACAGAACCTAATGATGCCATTTAGATAGAGAAGAGAAGTGGTCCAAGAACTGAGCCCTGAGGCACCCCAGTAGATAGATGTTGAGACTTGGACACCTCACCTCTCCAAGATACTTTGAAGGACCTATCTGACTCAAACCATTGAAGTGTGGTTCCTGAGATGCCCTTTGCCTATAGGGTTGATAGGAGGATCTGGTGCTTAACCGTGTCAAAAGCAGCGGACAGATCAAGCACGATAAGTACTGAAGATTTGGATTCTGCTCTTGCCAGTCTTAGAGCTTCAACAACTGAGAGCAAGGCCGTCTCAGCTGAATGTCCACTTCTGAAGCCAGATTGGTTGCTGTCAAGGAGATTGTTATTAGATTGATATTTATCAGCTGAAACACTGCAGGAAGTTTATTTCTTGTTTTTACATAATGACTTTTTTCTTTTATGTGCTCTTTTGTGTTTCATTTTTATTTTATTGTGTTTTCCAGCTGCTGACTTTGGCAAAAACAAGAAAAAAGCCCAAATAGTACCAGAGGACAAAGAGATGGAGACAAGTATGTATCATCCTCCTTTTTTCTTTGTCAAATTACACAAAAAGTATATTACAATGTAATAATAAATGTAGATTGTTCTGATGGGGGTGTTTTCTCTGTATGTCTTTCAGTCATATTCAAGTGTGTCAGCAATAATGTTACTGTTATCATTATTTATACATTTATATTACACATTTAATTAGGCAAAGCAAGTTTATTTGTATAACATTTCTTACACGAGGTGATTCAAAGTGCTCTGCATAAAAGTATTTTTTTATTATTATATTCAAAAATAGGTAAAAAAAAAACACTGAAAGGAAACTGGTTTGATCTTTGTGATCTGAGAGCTCTATTTGTTTTTAAACCATCTATAATATTTAATAAACTCTGTATGTTAATAGACAAATAAGTTTTTTACATCTACACACTGGACCTGTAAAGGTGTCCAGAGACTATATATATGGTACAGTGAATATGTCGTAAACACACTGTCAGATTTCCTCACACTAATGTCTGTGTGTCTTTATCTGTTTCAGGTTCAGGTCTGTCTCCAACTGTTGTAACAGGAATATGTGCTGCTGTTGTTCTGCTGCTGGCTGTTGTTGTTGTTGTTGGTGTGATGATCCATTGCCGCAGGAGATCCAGAGATGGTAAGCATGACCTACAGATTCTGTAGTGAGAGGAAAACCTTTTCATTTTGCAAAATTGGTGTTTAATTATGTGTGATGATTTTTTTTTTCAAACAGACATGAAGAAAATCAAACAAGTGCCAGAACTAGTGTCTGATGATGAGGTAAGATACTGCAGTACTGTAGTGTGTCTTTAGATCTGTGTTTGATTTCACCTGCACTGACAAAATCATCTCCATAAGAAACACATTTAAACAATTTTATTTCTCTGACGGATGACCGATGTGCTGATTTTTAGTTTCTGTGGCTGTAAAATAACATTGTTTCTTTCTCTATATTTATTTTCTGTCCCTCTTTCTTACAGACACAGAATGAAACAAGTCTCATGACCTGAGAGGATGGCAAAAGCTTGGGCAAAAAACAAGCTCCTCGTAAAACCAAAATAAGTTTGAGCTGAAACATAACTAATATTAACCATGTGATGCTTACAGTCATATAGTCTTTCTTGTTCATTTCTAATTTTATCATTTGTGATGCGATCTAGGAAAACCCAACACATAGTGAATTTTTAACAAAAGTTATGGCCATCTGAAGTTGGCTGATTATGATTTTCCGGAATGTTATTTTGGGTTTCTATTTAAGGATCTTCTGTCAGGGGCGATATAATGCATCATTACACAAACAGACTAACATATCCCTAAAGAGGACAGTTTTCCGAGGTATATCATGATGAACATAGTCTCTGAACTTCTGATCAGCTCTTTTATGTTTGGATTGCACCTCTGCAGCGTGTTCTTAACATGAGAGAAACACAAGTCTTTTCAGCTTGCTGCCATAAATAGTTATTTTTCTGAACTAAACAAGTGCATTTTGCCAATAAATTTTCAGAGATAATAGACAAGATGTTATAGAATAATTATTGAATGAAACCCCTAGTTTTCAATAAAAAAAAAAAAAAAATATATATATATATATATATATATATATATAGGGGAGAGCGGGGTAAGTTGTCACACTTTTCATACTGTCTAACATTTTTAAGAGCACTGTACATCACAATGATATAAATGTCATACCAAATGAAAGAATGAAGTCTTGGGCACATATGTTGTTTTCATTACATTGTCATCTTATATCATTACTGAGTTGTAGACTGTTGAATAGAGAATGTGCACTTGTGACAACTTGCCCCATCGGCAGGTAAGTTGTCACACTAGACTATCTAAAAATAAGAACACAATTATTTAATTCTGATTATTGATTTTAACTTTATAATTCTACCAGAACTGGAAATGTAAAAAAAATCATGCTTAGAGAATTTGGAAAAAAACAATAATTTCAATCCAAACAATACACATTTGAATCAAAACACGTTTAAGTGGCAAGACCACTTTCTTTGAACTTTAAACTCAAACGTTCTCTGGCTTGCACATAGATCCATGATAACTAAATGAAATACTGCAGATAACTCGCTTAACTTTACAAGTTTAACCTCTGGACAAAACAGATTCCCTGTATCTGACTAATCAGACTCATCTTCAGAGTCATAATTCTGGCATACCTAAATTGCCTGAACTGAAGTGCAAGCATCATGGCCCCATTTGTTGATTTTTACGCATTTTACCCATGCAGGACTCTCTTGGACGAATGTTTGAATATGGCTCCACAACGTCAAGGCAGAAGCACTCTTCATCATCTGATGATGACTCTTCTATTATTTTTCTTCTTTTAACTGCCTTGTTTTTAGTAGGTCCAGATTTTGACTTGCATACAACAATTTTGAAACCACTTTTAGCTAGATTCAGCTTTATTCTTTTCTATTTCTAATTGCTTTTCTATTTCTAAGAATTGCTCTGGAGTTGGTAGTCCGCTGTCAGCAATAGCATTGGGCATGCTAGACAGAACAGACTTGCTGCTGGGGCCTGGCAGGGCAGGGTTCTGAATGGGTCGATCTGTGACATAGGATGCTGCAAAACCAGTTTCCAGAAATACATCTCAATGTTTATTGAACATGTTCTGTGATTTTTTTTTGTACTGGGGCAAGTTGTCATATGTGACGACTTGCCCAAGACTGACTTGTGTGCTAAAGTTGGCTAAATCTCAAGGTTAGCTCAATATAGCACGTCAGCTAAAGTATCAAAAGACACGTTATTGTCTCCTCTATTTTGTGCAAAATAATCATTTTTAACATTCATACCTAACAAAGTTGTATTGCATAAAATGTAGTGCAATTTATTTACTCTTTAAGCCAAAAATAAGAATCTTGACCACATTTGAACAGGAAATTGACTATAGAAGAAGAAAAGTTGATTTTTGAGATAGAGCCTCAAGTTTTGGAGTTATGAACAGTGTGACAACTTACCCATGTGACAAATTACCCCGCTCTCACCTATATATATATATATATTTATCATACGACCTTTTTTTTCTGACAATGTCTCAGCGTGACATCAGATGGGTTTTCCCAGATCGCATCACATTTAAATGTTCTGTAATTATTTGTCAAATGAAAGTCTCTGCAAGTTTGAATCTGCAAGTATCTAAGTCTCGTGGGATAATCTAATTCTGATTATTTTATTATGGCATTCCTGCTGTTATAATATAGACATTTGTATGATTCATAGATGTATATCAGTTTGGTAAATATTCAGTTTCAGTTTAATTCTAGGATGATTTATTGGTTTGACAAATATTACATTTGTATTTTCATGGTTGCTGCAAACAATTATACAACAAAATGTAAATAGCAACATTACATAAATTAATATATATATATATAGTACAGACCAAAAGTTTGGACACACCTTCTCATTCAAAGAGTTTTCTTTATTTTCATGACTATGAAAATTGTAGAGTGACACTGAAGGCATCAAGGGCTATTTGACCAAGAAGGAGAGTGATGGGGTGCTGCGCCAGATGACCTGGCCTCCACAGTCACCGGACCTGAACCCAATCGAGATGGTTTAGGGGTGAGCTGGACCGCAGACAGAAGGCAAAAGGGCCAACAAGTGCTAAGCATCTCTCGGGGAACTCCTTCAAGACTGTTGGAAGACCATTTCAGGTGACTACCTCTTGAAGCTCATCAAGAGAATGCCAAGAGTGTGCAAAGCAGTAATCAAAGCAAAAGGTGGCTACTTTGAAGAACCTAGAATATGACATATTTTCAGTTGTTTCACACTTTTTTGTTATGTATATAATTCCATATATAATTCCACAAGTGTTAATTCATAGTTTTGATGCCTTCAGTGTGAATCTACAATTTTCATAGTCATGAAAATAAAGAAAACTCTTTGAATGAGAAGGTGTGTCCAAACTTTTGGTCTGTACTGTATATATTAAAACTGTAAATAACAGAAATAGTATTAAAAATGAAAGTGAAATAGGGGTGTGACGAGACACACAAGATATGAGACTGGGTTCACGAGAAGAGACAAGATTTTGTAACAAAAATGCCAAAAAATGTAAAAAATAAAATAAAAAACTTTATGAAATTAAACTTTTATTTTAACGAATTATATGCAATAATAAACAACAAGTTAATCAAAGCTGCACGATTCTCTTATGATTGATTCTTATAATTCTAAGGACATTAGAAAACTAAACAAAATGGCGAGTGAATGGAGTCATTGCCTCAAGTCATAAAGACTTGTTTCACAGCTAGAATCTCCAGAAAGAATGATTCAGTCACAAATACTTTTTTTAAACGGGCAGTTATCTCCACCTCGTGGCGGATAAACGTCACAATGTATACAAGTGTGAAGATACTTTTGATAAGTGTTTATACCCAAACTATGAACTTTTATCCCAGTTCTTCTGTTATTTAAATGTCTATGATACAGAAATAATGATGTGTGGTTGAAAAGGCTGTTTGTGGTTGATGCGACTGATCTCGTCACATCCCTAAAATGAAACATTACAGATTGTTCATCGCTTTGGCCACATGATGGCTCATAAAACACCAGATTCAGGTAATAAACCCTTTCTGATCCAATTCAGTGGAAAACGTTGGTAAGAAAAGCTTCGTTTCGCCATCACTAAACACTTTTAGACCACAATACTTTCTTATATCTTTACAAATAAAACTACAATATATGTCTTAATATTTATGATATATAAATATCATATTATTGATAGAAATAATAATAGAATAGAATATCATAAAAGTCACGAATATCATGGAGCACGGAACAGGACGCGTGGCGTCACGGTTTTGCGACGCTCCAAAAGCTCAGCTGGTACCTTGCAAACCTCCTCATACGAGCAGCACGATTACGTGAAAATTTTCGCGCCACTAAGGCGATACATCTGTTTAACAACAGGCTGTGAGAGGGCTGTGGACCACCGTGGACCAGACGACACGAAATTATCCACAAAGAAATCAGAGCGATGGACTCCATTGTGTTCAGAGAGCGCCGCTCTTCCTGTTTATCCCGAAACCGTCGCACCATAATGACGTAGGCGTGCTCCGGCACTTATGTGAGTGCAGGCCAGAGGGGGAGTGGGGAGGGGGGACAATCGTACTCGGGCCCGATTCATGGCAACCGTGCCTAGTGTGAGTATTTTTTTTTTTTTTATTGAATACAAAATCTGCATACAACAAAATGGCACAAAACAAATTTTATACAACGAAAATACAGGCGTGGAAGGCTCAACACAATAAAAGATAGAAAAAAAATAATATTAAATAAATAATAAAAAAAATAAAAACAGGTTATACAATTCTAACAGATTATGCATTTTTATTGCACTTCGATTTTTCATTTTTGAAAGGGTATCTGAGAAGTACTTTAATTCATTTCTAAATATAATAAACAAAGGAGGGGATTTAAAAAACCTACATTTATGTATAAAGAATTTGGCCAATAATAAAATACTATTGATCAAATCAAATTGCCTGCAACAATCCTTGGTTATCCCATACATTATGTTTTGTAAGGTAAAGATGAAACTATCAGCCACCACATTCTTTTCTATCAGCTAGTCCTGTAGTATTCTCCAAAAAGATATAGAAAAGTTACATGAGAAAAATATATGTTCGGTGTCTTCAGAGAGACATTTACATAAATGACAAGGCACATTTTCAAAATTAAATTTTACATTTAGAAACTGGTTGGAAGGATATATGGCATTTAGAATCTTAAAGTGTGTCTCTTTTGCTTTGGGGGGAAGAGGAAATCTTAAATAAGCTGTTCTAAAATATTTTACAGTATCTTTATCAAATGTATGGTCTAATTTGTTTCTTAAAATTTGATATGGATAACAAGATTGGATGATAACTTGTCTTAAGTATTTATTAGTACAAACTTGTTTATTTTCGAATTCAATATCACCAACAAATAGCGACGGAAGGAATGTCGTAACTTTAGAGTATGATAAGGAACACTTAATTAACATTTTTATACCAGAGGGTATTGCACTAATTACTGTAAAAAACTGTTTTGGATGACAAGCAAATCCGTGTTTTAAAGTGAAGGCATTGTAATCCAATATGTTACCACTCTCATCCATTAAGTCAATTACAGACCAGATATTCCTGCTAAACCAATCCTCGTAGAATAGATACTTGCTTCTATGTAAAATATCTGTTATTCCACAAAGGAGTATTGTGGGGTGTAAAATTATGCGTGTGTGCCAGTTTCCAAAATAATAAAACTTGTTGGTGGAAAGCTGACAGTTTCACTGGGAGCTTGAGTAAATCAAAGTCGCATTTGAGTAGAAAGTGAATTCCACCCAGTTTACTAAACAAAGCTGAGGGCACGACATACCAAAGGCTATTCATGTTACCTAAAAACATTTGAAGCCACTTAAGCTTTAACAAAGTATTCATACTCTCGAATTCAATTACATTCAGCCCACCCTTTTCATATGATTTGATAATGTCAGATTTTTTTATATAATGGGTTTTGTGCTTCCAAATGAAATCATACATTTTTTTTATTACTTGTTTTTATAATAGCTGAAGAGGGAGCCAAAGCAGAGGCAGGATAAATTAATCTAGATAAGTACTCAACTTTAGATAGAAAATTTCTTCCAAAAATTGAGAGATCTCTCTGTAACCAGCAATTAAAAATTTTGCTGGCTTTTTGTAATTTAGTTTCAAAATTTTCTTTCATACTAGCCTTCAGGTCTCTTGTAATTGAGATACCTAAATACTTCACAGATTCTTTAACCGGAATATTAAACAAAGAATCAACTTGACTGGGGTGTAGTGCCATAAGCTCACATTTGTTCAAATTCAATTGAAGGCCTGAAGCGTTAGAGAAAGAATTAATTAGAGAAAGAGCCAGAGGTATTTGGTCTTTGTTTTTTAAAAATAATGTCGTGTCATCTGCTAGCTGACTTATTGCTAAAGGTTTTCCGAATACACATAATTTCTTCACTGATAAATCCTGACTTACCAAAGTGGACATCATATCCGTTGCCAAAATGAAAAGAAGAGGGGATAGTGGGCAGCCCTGTCTTATTCCACGACTAATCGGAAATCTTTGTGTAGTACCAAATGGAAGAGAAACTGAGCTATTCATGTCTTTATAAATCATTTTTATAACACTAATCAGCCGTTCACCAAAACCAAAATGCTGTAGGGAATTAAAGAGAAAACTATGTTCTATCATGTCAAAGGCCTTTTTAAAATCTAAAAATAAGATAAATCCATCATCTTCAATCAAGTGACTGTACTCCACCAAGTCCAACACTAATCTAATATTATTATGGATAGATCTTCCTTTAAGAAAGCCTGATTGAGACTCGTTAATTAAATTATTTAATCCCTCTTTTTAATCTGTTAACAAATATGTGTGAGAAAATTTTATAATCATTGTTTAGCAATGTAATAGGACGCAAGTTATCCACATATCTCATGTCTTTATCTGGTTTAGGGATTAAGGTAATCAAACCTTGATACATAGTGGGGGCTAAAGACTCTTCTTCTATAGATTCAACAAAAGCGTTAAATAATAATAGTTTAATATCATTCCAAAAAAATTTGTAAAAGTTAGCTGTGAGGCCATCAGGGCCCAGAGACTTATTTGTCTTAAGCTTTTGAACAGCTAGATCAAGTTCTTCAATACACAAGTTAGCATCACAGCTCTCTCTCCAATCATTGTCAATATGAGGAATGAAATTTTTTATTTTATCAAAGAAATTACTGCACTCTATTGGGGAGAAGTTGGAAGAATACAAATCACTGTAAAATTGATGGATTTCCTTACTTATTAGAGTAGGGTCCGTACTTTCATTACCATTAATCATTAAAGATAGAATTGAGGAGGGCGCATGCTCATGCAGCGACCAGCAGCGAGGCACAGGTTAAATGTTTACGTTTTGTTCATCGTTTGTTTTTATTTATTTCTTGAATGAAATAGAGACGGCCTGAGAGAGTGAGAAGAAATTTACTGATCCTATGCTGTTTTTTGTTGGGACACAAGTAGTATGGAGTGGTCTGCTTTGTTTTTGTTGTGGACGGCGTTACACTTCGTGGAGACGCTGAATGAGTTGCCCAACCCAACGCACATCCGATACAGCAGAGACTTTCTCTTAAAATGGAGTAAAGTCAACAACCCTCCCTCTTAAAATGGAGTAAAGTCAACAACCCTCCCTCGGATCAAATGCATCAAATGGCGGCGCGTGCACACGCAGCGGCTCAGCTCTCCACGTATCGACATGTTTTGAGTAGTTTACTAATAGTTTATTTTCTTCTAAGAAACACGTATGCACAAGTATACATAAAATACAGCCGGCACGAACTCCTCGTCATCAGTTTGACGCCCGGGGGCTGTACTTTTAACCAGGAAGATTCCAGCATACCGTCTGAGCTTGTCAGACCACCTAGGTCTCCGTGGATTACTCTCCCAGCTGAGAAGCGACAGAGGCGGCGCTGTGAGAGGAGGCAGAAGCGGGGATGCAGAGCCGGGATACGAGCTAGGCTAGGCAGAGACCCACACAAATCTCCACTGCCGAGCCTCTTTGTCACAAATGCAAGATCACTTACCAATAAAATTGAGGAGCTGGAACTCATTACATCTATGCAGAAAACCATCCAGGACTGCTGTGTCATGGTAATCACGGAGACCTGGCTCAAGCCAGCGATTCCAGCAGAGGCTATTCAACTAGCAGGCCGTGTAGTGCTCCGAGCTGACAGGACCACGGATTCCGGTAAGAACAGAGGAGGGGGGCTTTGTGTTTACACCAATGACAATTGGTGTACAAACGCTGTAATAACTGACACTTACTGCTCCCCGGACTTGGAGTATTTAACAGTAAAATGTCGCCCCTTTTACCTGCCGCGGGAATTCACGGTTGTTGTCATTAATGCTGTTTACGTACCTCCGGATGCCAACACTAAAACAGCTTTGGCTTATTTGCAAACTGCCATTAGGAAACAACAGCAGGCTTATCCAGAAGGAGCTTTTGTCATAGCAGGTGATTTTAACAGAGCCAATTTAAAAACTGTTCTCCCAAAATTTTACCAACATGTAAAGTGCCCCACAAGAGGAAAAAACATACTCGACCATGTTTATAGTAACGTCAAGCATGGCTATAAGGCAACACCTCTCCCCCACTTAGGACTGTCTGATCACATTTCACTGTTTTTGACTCCAGCATATAGACCAGTTATCAACCGGATCAAACCTACTGCTAAGATAATACAATTATGGCCAGAAGGAGCGTCTGAGCAGCTGCAGGACTGCTTTAGACGCACTGACTGGACTGTTTTTGTGGACAATAAAATCGACATCTATACATCCTCTGTGCTATTTTATATAAAATGCTGCATTGAAAATGTCACCACCACAAAACGGATCTGCATATTTCCTAATAACAAGCCTTGGATGACTAACAATGTAAAACGCCTGCTGCAGGCCCGTAATTCTGCTTTTCGGTCCGGTGACAGGCAGCTTTACAGTGCAGCCAGGACGAATTTGAGGAAGGGCATCAGGGATGCAAAGGCCGCTTATAAGCAGAGGATTGAGAACCACTTCTGCAACTCCGACCCCCGCCGGGCTTGGCAGGGGATCCGGCACATCACGGGGCAGACTAACACCACTTGCCTGTCCAATAGCAGTGTTTTAATGGCAGAACAGCTTACCCGGTTCTTCAGCCGCTTTGAGGTGAATAGTACTGAGACTATCAACGACTCTGTTCCAGACACAAACAGCCAGGTGCTCATTCTTCAACCTACTGAAGTGATACGCACTCTCCGTAAAATCAAGGCATGGAAAGCATCTGGACCAGACAGCATTCCAGGGCGCGCACTTAGAGACTGTGCAGTTGAGTTGGGTGAGGTACTCACAAACATCTTCAACTTGTCTCTATCGCAGTGCACTGTTCCAACCTGCCTGAAGACGTCTATAATAGTGCCAGTTCCAAAGCATGCTGCCATAACATCCCTCAATGATTATAGGCCTATTGCACTAACACCTATAATTATGAAATGCATGGAGAGGCTGGTTTTAAATCATATCAGGTCTGCTCTGCTACCCACCATGGACCCCCACCAGTATGCATACACGGCCAACAGGTCGACAGACGATGCCATCAACACTGCACTCCACACTGCACTGCGCCACCTGGAACATCAAGGGACGTATGCACGGCTTCTGTTCATTGACTACAGTTCTGCCTTTAATACCATCTTATCAAACAGACTATTTTACAAGATGACTGACTTAGGGATACAGCATAACATCTGCCTGTGGGTTAAAGACTTCCTAACAAAGAGGCCACAGTCAGTGAGGATGGGCTCACATCATTCCACAACTACGCTAATCAGCACGGGAGCCCCACAAGGCTGTGTGCTAAGTCCATTTCTTTACTCCTTGTATACTCATGATTGTGTATCATCTAATGACAACAACATCATAATTAAATTTGCGGATGACACAACTGTGCTGGGGCTGATCACCAGAGGAGATGAGTATGCCTATAGAAAGGAGGTGCAGAGGCTGACGACGTGGTGCACGGAGAATAATCTTACCCTAAACGTCAAGAAAACAAAAGAACTTATCATTGACTTCAGGAAGAAACGAATTGCTCACACACCACTGCAAATCAACGGGGAGATAGTGGAGAGAGTATCAAGGTTTAAATTTCTAGGTACACACATTTCTGAGGACCTTTCATGGACAACAAACATCAAAGCACTAGTCAAGACGGTGCAACAACGGATGTACTTTCTCAGAATGCTTAGGAAAATAAACCTGTCAGCGCGTCTCCTGGTGTCATTCTACCGATGTTCTATTGAAAGTGTCCTAACATATAATATGCTGGTGTGGTATGGAGGCAGCTCGGCTGGGGACAAAAAGGCCCTGCAGAGAGTTATAAAAACCGCACAGAACATCACAAACCAACAGCTACCTGCTCTGGATGATATTTTTAACTCCCGCTGCCTGCAGAAAACACGCAACATTGTGATGGACCCGAATCATCCAGCCCATCAGCTTTTTGAACTGTTGCCATCTGGAAAACGCTTTAGGTCAATCAAAACACGCACAACCAGATTCATGAACAGTTTTTATCCCAATGCCATCAGGATAATGAACCATGAACTGGAACTACAACCTCAAATTTTTACCATAAGACACTCTTGACATGCAGACAATTAAGTGGAATAACATTAAGCACCTTACTTAATAATTGGCAATTTGCAATATGATTGTAACTACTCTTGCTGTGTACGTTGGAAAGTATAAAAATTTCATTGTACGCTGTACAATGACAATAAAGGAATCAATCAATCAATCAATCAATTTAATCTTCCCTAATCTAAGCTGTTTCGCCGATAAATCAAGAGGAAAGGGGGAATTTACAGATGAGCCACCCCGCAAGACCAGGAAGCGAGGTATGCGAGGTGGCGTACTTCATAGACTGAGAAAACAATCTCTTTCCCGGTTCCCCCTGCCTTCTATCATTCTATCAAATGCCCAGTCACTTCGAAATAAAACTGATGAGCTACAAGCCAATGTACGTTTCCAGCATGAATTTAAAGACGCGTGTTTACTGGCGATCACAGAGACATGGCTTTCAGAAAGTGACTTGAACTCTGAGCTGGTCATTGATGGTTTCGGGGCACCTTTCCGCCTGGACCGAGATGCGAGTGTTACTGGAAGGTCACGAGGTGGGGGGGTTTGCCTGTACGTGAATCAAAGATATTGTAAAAATGTCCTTGTTAGAGAAAGATTATGCACTCAGGATGTTGAACTTCTGTCAGTGTCCCTGCGCCCCCCATACTTGCCCCGGGAGTTTCCCCAAATATTTGTGACAGTTGTGTATATTCATCCAAGAGCAAATGCGGATAAAGCCGCGGAGTCGATACTGCAAGTAACACAAAAACTGCAAGGAATATCGCCCGAAGCACCTGTCTTCGTTCTTGGTGATTTTAACCATTGTTCGCTGAAGAAATGTCTGAGAGACTTTTACCAATATGTTACGTGCCCGACTAGGCAAAAGAAGTCATTGGGCTTGTGTTACGGTTCTATCAAGGACGCATATAAAGCTCTCCCGCTCCCCCCGCTGGGCAGGGCTGACCATAACTGTGTCCAGCTCATCCCGTCATATCGCACGGCCCTAAGGAGGGGAAAAACTCTCATTAAACACGTTAAGAACTGGACTGAGGAAGCAATCCTGAGTTTACTGGGCTGTTTTGATTGCACCGACTGGGGCATTTTTAAGGAGTCCTGTACCAACATAAACGATCTTACAGATGTTGTTAGTTGTTATGCTTCCTACTGTGTTGATAATGTAATCCCTGATAAAATTGTACAGGTATATCCAAACAATAAGCCATGGGTAAGGAAATCACTAAAGCTGTTACTAAATAAAAAGAGGCAGGCATTTAGGGAAGGAAACTTTTTAGAATTGAATAAGTTGAAAAAGGAAATAAGAAGTGAAATAAGGAGGGCAAAACAGGGTTACAAAGAAAAAATAGAGAAAGACTTTGGTGGTAGGAGTTTACGTTCAGCCTGGGATGGTATGAGAACTGTTATCGGCACCAGGAGAGAAAAGAATGTCAAGGTTGTGTTAGAAGGTTTTAGTTGTGACAGTTTGCTTGCAACAGAGCTAAACAAATTTTATTTGAGGTTTGATACCACTAATTTTAGTAATGTTATTTTAGAACAGAAATCACATTTATCTGGAAATGGTGTTGTCCCCTTTTTTGACGAACAAGCTGTGGTCAATATGTTTAAGCACTCCAGATCAGGAAAAAGCCCTGGGCCTGACAATATAAGTAGTCGCCTGCTCATCTCTTGTGCAGAGCAGTTAGGTCCAATTTTTCATTATATTTTCCAGATGTCCCTAGAGCAACAGAGAGTGCCGAACATATGGAAACAGTCAACAGTTATTCCAGTGGCCAAACTAAATCATCCAAAATTATTAAATGACTTTAGGCCAGTAGCTCTGACCTCCTTAGTCATGAAGTGTTTTGAAAAACTGGTTAAAAAAGTCATACTTACAAAAACAGAGAATCTCATAGATCCACTACAGTTCGCTTATAGGGCTAAGCGAGGGGTAGATTATGCCACTACTACCTTGTTAAACTTACTATTCAAACATCTTGAAGGTAGTAAAACACACGCAAGGATTTTATTTGTTGATTTTTCATCGGCTTTTAATACAATCCAACCACATATTTTAGTTGATAAGCTCTTAAAGAACTTTGACCTCGATTTTAATATTGTGGGATGGATTCTTGATTTTTTAACCGACAGAACTCAGAAAGTGAGGGTGAATGGTTGCTTGTCTGAGGAGATGTCATCATCCACTGGGTCTCCTCAGGGGTGTGTCCTCTCACCTCTCCTTTATATTCTTTATTCTGACGATTGCCTCAGCCAGCATGAAAATAGACATATTTTAAAATTTGCCGATGACTCTGCTATTGTCAGTCTCCTCTCTAATGAGGAAAGTGACCATGGTCCTGTTGTGGATGATTTTGCACTTTGGTGTGATAGGGCATTCCTTCAACTAAATGTTGAAAAGACAAAGGATATGCAGATTGATTTTAGGCGAAAGTCATCAACTCCACAGACCACTATTATAAATGGGAAGAGGGTGGAATTCGTAGAAACATACAAGTATTTAGGCAATTTGATCGACAATAAGTTAACTTTTACCTCTAACACTGAAATGCTTTGCAAAAGAGGCCAACAAAGACTGTTTTGTCTTCGCAAACTGTCAAAATTTCGTTGATAAGACTCTCATGACCCTTTTTTATAAATCATATATTGAGTCTGTTTTAACATTTTCATTAATTTGCTGGTATGGTAGTCTCACTGTCAAGGCCAAAACTGCCCTTTCCAATATAGTGAAGGTCAGTAGTAAAATTATAGGTGTCCAGCAGAGTAGCCTTTCTGTCCTGTATGATAGACAGGTAGTTAGGAAGGCCAACGCAGTTATCTCTGATAGCTCCCACCCCCTTCATTCTGAGTTCCAGATATTGCCTTCCGGGTCTCGGTACAGATTACCTCCAGTGAAGAATAACAGATATAAGCATTCATTCGTCCCGAGAGCCATCTTGTTTATGAATTCAGCCCGGAGGAGTAGACAGACTATAACTATTAAATAGTGATGGGGTTATTATTATTATAATATGTATAGTATTGCTTGTTTTTGATGTTGCTGAAATGGGGATGGTTATGGAAATGTTGCTATACTATGAAATTGTCAGATTTTACTTTAACAAGGGCCTGTTACATTAAGTATTTCTTATGTGTTTTTGTATTGTATTTGTGCATCTGTGACTGTTCTGTGTTTATCATTTGGTCTTAACCAAGAGAACTGTCTGAGATTGGGATGGATATCTCTCCACACATCTATCAGTTTATGATGGGTGCAAAAGTGGGAAATTAAAGGGTTTGGCCGTGAAGTACTGCTTTTAGGTGGATGTCTATCGTGCGTCTCATCTGGTACCTCATTAAAGTCCCCACCTACGATGATATTATCTGTTGGGTATAATCTCTTAAATCAGAGATTGCAGAAGATACCTCATGTAGTAAATTTTGATTCAATTTAGAATTATTGTGGCCATATACATTAATTAAAATGAAAAAAAAATATTTTCAATGTCTAAAACTACCGCTAGCCAGTGTCCACTGAGATAAGTTTTAGAAGACACTATTTTCCCTGGACAATTATTAAATAAAACTGCAACTCCTGCCGAGTGGGAGGATCCATGGCTAAATACAATTTTATCTCCCCATTGACTAGACCAAAAGGCAACATCAGTTAAAACAGAGTGCGTTTCTTGTAGAAAAATACAGTGAGATCCACTACCTTTACAATATAAAAACATAGCCTTTCTCTTAATCTTGTTTTGAATGCCCCTAACATTTAGTGACATGAACGACAACGGTAACTTCACTGGAAACATTTAAAGCAAAAAAAGAGAGAAAAAAAAACCTACTTAATAATTACAAAGAGTAAAAGGAAAAAAGTGTGCAAACACTTAATATATAAGTGAACAAAATTTTCCCCAGGTTGAATAGCCACGAACCTAGAACATAGGCTTACCTCACAAGTCTCTCCAAACAATCATCTCTTACACCATCCTACCCATAATCAGTTCAAGTACATGATTATGTTGAGTCAATGCGCCGTCCTTCAATGTAACCGAAAGGTCCACGGTAATACGCTTTCTTTCCAGCTTTATGCGCCTGATCGATCAAAGGCCACAGCTCTGCACGTGCCAGCCGGTCCTCTTTCGTAAAATCCTCCATGAATCTGACTCCGCGGTCCCGACAGACTGACGAGTTCTTAGTTGTTTTCCACAGTTCATCCCTATACTTCCTCATGGTGAACTGCACAATCATCTGCCTTGGCTTACCCAGTTCCTTCCTGCCGATTCGGTGTACTGTGTCAACAACCTCCTCTAATTTATGAACGAGATGTGGTGCGATTTCAGCAATAAGACCAATCACTTCCCTACGGGGATCCTCCTCAGGTCTTTCTTTCAAGCCGTTGATCCGGAGGTTCCATCTTCTTTTATACCGCTCAAGTTCAGATGTTCTGCTCGCCAGATCTTTGTGTGTTGTTGTTAAACTCAGGAGCGATTTACTCGTCTCTAGGCACTTTTCTTTGCATTCTTTAATTTCAGCGGCATTAAACTCTACAGCCTTGGAAATCTCGGCGATCATGACACTGTTTCTCCGCATTTGCGTCGCCATTTCTTCTAGCTTTTCATCTTGTGCGTCAAACCGAGCGGTCAGTGAAGTGATGGCTTTTAGCAGCGTTGCATTAGAGATCTCTTCTTCGCAGGACCTTAATTTTTTCAAGGTGTTTGCTTTAGTAGGGGTTAAGTGAGACGAGTCACGACGTTTACCTTCAGGGTCGGCCTTTACCTCCATCTCTGAAACGACCGAGACTGGAGCTGGATTCGGGCCATGAGCAGGAGGGATGATAATCATCGGGTGAGTAGCTTGCTGAGAAGATTTCCGCATTTTGAGGACAGCAAGCACACGAGGAGTGATTAAATTATATTTTAGGAAGGTGTAAATGAGATTTGTGTACTTTTTTAAAACAGAATGGAGACTAACTAGGCAGCTCGGCAAAAACGCATGTGCTCAGCCCGCCATCTTAGCCGGAAGTCCGTGCCTAGTGTGAGTACACCCTTAATCTCTAGCAGATCTGACGTCATTAACCAGAGCTTGCTGCTGCAGTAGCCACGCCCATCAGAGCAGTGACGACCAATCGGATCACAGCTTCAGCAGTATCACAACACTGTATGTAGACTTCTGTAAAGAAATAAATAAATAATTGTGGTATTTTCAGTAAGCTGACTTTAGTCTCTAGATGAACACAAAAACTGAACTTTTTACTTGAGTGAAAAATAAAAAATATTCAAAATCAAGACTTTAGAAAGACATGAGTGTAACTGGTGTGTATAATTAATTGACTTAGTTTAATTTGCTTTCTTTTCTTTTCTATATGGTATCATTATGTTTTTCATATGCTGTTTATATCGTTATAAATTGTATGTGTTTCAAACACTGATCTATATAAATAAATAAATACACACGTGAATAAATACACACCCTCTTTCACTGACACTCTCTCTCACACACATCCTTTCTCTCTTTCCCATACTCATGGTGCTGGCAGTGATATTACGGGTAAGAAATTAAAAATGTGTGCCAGCACATTTGCAGTGCTTTGCATCAAACTGTGAGTGGTATGATATAAACATCACTGAAAATATTTTCATCCTTCTTTCTACTAGGACCACTCCTATGCATTGCCCAATTCTCCTACTCCTCTAAAGGCCAGACTCAGTGAAGCTTTAGCTTGAGTGGAGTCTAGAGCAGGAGAAGCAACCTTGAGTTTTATGTTGTTTACACTCTTTGTCAGACTTTATAAAGGTATTATTTCAAGGGAACTTAATAACTAGTTTGTATTAACTGAATTCCAGATCTTCAGATAGACCTCTTTTCAAAGCGGGGTATGTATGTGCTATTTTCACTTTTTTTTGAAAGTCTTGGGAAAAAAAAAACAATCTTAGAAAAAAATGAAAAAGTTCCCAAAATAGGGATCCAAGGGATGAAGCACTTAAATAGCTATTTTTTTTTTATTTTTTATTTTTGTAAAGGTGGATGCAATCAGTGGAGGCCAAGCCTGGGCTCAACACAATGATGTTGTACATGTTGCAGAGAAGATGTCTAGAAGACCCTGGTAAATATGGCTCTATGGGCCTCATGTTGGATGCCATGTCCATCAAAAAACATGTCCAGGACAATCCCTATACCCAGAAAATCATCCCCTTGGACACTGTAAAACCCGACAAGTTAACTTAACTCAAACCGTTTGAGTAAACCGATTGCCTTGACTGTTATACCCGACAAGTAAACTTAACTCAAACAGTTTGAGTAAACAGATATCCTTAAGTTATGTTAACTCAAACCATTTGAGGAAACCGATTGCCTTAAACCGTTTAAGTTGAAAAAACTCACAGTTATGAGTACTCTGAACTTAATTCAGTTGAGTTCACTGAAAGAAGATGTACATTGCAATTAAGATTAACTAAGTGCTGATTGAGAATTAGTGATGAACAGCTGCTGTTAACAAACAGAATTACTGAAGAAAAGAGAAACACAAGAACTACTACAACTGACTTCAGACACAGCCTTAGATGAAATCAACTGAAATAAAATACATGAAATCTCTCAAGATCTGATTAAACAACCCCACAAACAGCATCACCAGCTCCACTTATTAATAACCAGACTGACTTTATTTCTCTCAGACATCTACAGAAGATCTTATTGAGAATGAACTAAGGTTTAGATGTTGATTTATTGTTTCATTTGAAGTAACCATGTTAGAGATCAGTGTTTGCTTTAGTTGGGCTCTTGACCCTTGATTTCTGTCTTAGTCTTTTCTCTGGCTGTTATAACTGTGTGTGCTAAAACACATTTGTTGTAATTCAAAAGCCCAGAAAAAATGCCATCAGGCGTTAAACTGTACCTAGGTGTAGATTGTTATACTTTATATTGGTTATGATAATTATTCATTATTATTCACAATTATTGAGCTGTACGGAGTCTAATCTTTGATGAAGTAGGTGTAGTGTAATTTGAAGAAGTGGTTCTAGTAAAAAATGACACTAAGAGCCAGTAGTTCTGTGATTATCAGTTACTATAAAAATGACTTTCTAAACATTTTGTACACATACATTTTTCTTCTATGCCACTAGTTGGTCAAACACAGACATTAATAATCAGAATATGAACCTCTACAATGGTGACGAAAAAAAACATGCTGCAATGCATGCTGGGTACTAGTGTATTACAAAACTCATCCATGGCTCCCAGCATGCTCTGCAGCATTTTTTCTTATGGTCACCATTGTTGAGGTTCATATTCTGATTATTGATGTCTGTGTGTGACTAATTGACACCATAGAAGTCCAAACTGTCTGGAAAGTCTTAATATTAACTGATTATCACAGAACCACTGGCTCTTAGCATCCATTTACTATAATCAATCAAATTACACATCACCTATTTCATTGGAGATTAGACTCAGTACAGTTCAATAATTGATGATCATCATCACCAATATAAAGTATAACAACCTACACCTAGGTACAGGTTAGCACCTGATGGCATTTCTTCTGGGCTTTTGAATTACAACAAATGTGTTTTAGAAACACACGGTTATAACAGCCAGAGAAAACACTAAGGCAGAAACCAAGGGTCAAGAGCCCAACTAAAGCAAACACTGATCTCTAACATGGTTACTTCAAATGAATCAATAAATCAACATCTAAACCTTAGTTCATTCTCAATAAGATCTTCTGTAGACGTCTGACAGAAATAAAGTCAGTCTGGTTATTAATAAGTGGAGCTGGTGATGCTGTTTGTGGGGTTGTTTAATCAGATCTTGAGAGATTTCATGTATTTTATTTCAGTTGATTTCATCTAAGGCTGTGTCTGAAGTCAGTTATAGTAGTTCTTGTGTTTCTCTTTTCTTCAGTGATTCTGTTTGTTAACAGCAGCTGTTCATCACTAATTCTCAATCAGCACTTAGTTAATCACTTAATTACTTGAATGCAAAGTTTCAAAACTTACATGGTTTAAATCAAGGCAATCTGTTTACTCAAACGGTTTGAGTTAAGTTAACTTGTCAGGTTTTACAGTGGAATTATAAGGTTCTATCTGCATTCTGAGTAGTTTTGAGATATTGAGCTTCAAAGTTTTTGCATTCCATTCCACTTTGTAGATAGAACCTTATTGTTTTTTAAATAAAAATCCCATAATGTATACAACATAAAAAAATCTATCACATACTGTAAATAAGTTGTCACAGAATGACAATATGGGAATAACTCAATTTTGACAAAAATATCAGATAGAACCTTATAATTCCAAGGGGACGAAATGTCTGGATATGTGGATATGGGGAATGGCATGGATGAGACTGATTTAGCCACAGAGGTGCTTGTTTTTGTGGTGGTAGGGATACAGGGTCATTGGAAAGGTCCAGTTGACTACTACCTCACAAAGTCTCTGTCTCCAGACACACAGAAGGTCCTAGTTGTCCATGCTCTGGAGGAATTGCATGCACGTGACATAAAGCATGTGTGTCAGCTAAAGGGACACCCCCATGAGCCGTTAAAAACCTTCTTTGAACATCCAGTGACCACTGACAGGGTGTTTGTGTTGATGGATGCTACTCAACATGTTGAAACTGGCACGCAACATGTTGCAGGCTTACAGCCCGATAACCAGCGCCACTGGAGAAATCAGCTGGTCATACATCGTTGAGCTCAGCAGTGTCCAAACAAAAGATGGACTGCATGTGGCCCACAAGATAACAAACAAGCATGTTCACTTTGATGGCCAGAAGATAAAGGTGTACCTGGCTGCTCAAACACTGAGTCACTCTGTAGTGGTAACACTGCGCACACTGAGGGACCTTGGTTATTCACAGTCTAAAAACTGTGAAGCAACAGCATGAATTCATTGAGGTAATATAACATGCAAACATTGTTATTTAACACTGCATATTCTGCATGATCTCCAACTCTGTTTATACTTACCTGTAGAGGGAAATCCAAGCAGAGCTGGGTACTAAAATACTTACTTGTTTTATATATTGAAATTAGATTATAATTTGATCTCCATGATGCAATACCACTGTTTGGGGTGATATTTCATATCTGCCTTATCCTATCTTTAGATGATTGACAGGATGTTTGACGTCCTGAACAGCCCGATATTGGTACCTTCTGGGTGGGCAAATTCTAGTAAAGATTTCTTTTTATATACTTATAAACATGGTTATACAGTTATTACCTTACTTACCTTTTATAGCGTACCTGTGGGAAAAAATGGTTATACAGTTTCCTTACTTACCCTTAGAAGATATAACTATTATAACTCTGACTGTCCTCATTAAACATCTCTGTAATCAGAATCAGAATCGGAATCAGAAAGAGCTTTATTGCCAAGTATGCTTGCGCATACAAGGAATTTGTTTTAGTGACATAAGCTTCCAGTAAACAGAGACAACAGCACACAGACAAAAAAAAAAATTACAGGAGATTTACAAATTGGCAAATAAATAAGTGTATAAACAATTGTGCTATAAATGATAATGGAATAGGATTGAGTGAGATGCAGGAATGTTCTAGGATGGAGGGGTAACAAATAAATATAAGGATATTGCACATTTTTGCATAAGCATAAGTTTAAGTGGGAAACATTTAACTGTTCATGAGGTAGATTGCCTGGGGGAAGAAACTATTCTTGTGCCTTGCTGTTCTTGTATTTGCGGCTCTGAGGCGCCGGCCAGATGGCAAATGTTCAAAGATGGGGTGACTTGGATGTGAGGGATCCAGAGTGATTTTCTGAGTCCTTTTCCTCACTCTGGATGTGTACAGTTCTTCTGATATCTGATTTTGTAGCTGAACCAAACCAGACAGTAATTGAAGTACACAGGACTGACTCAATGACAGCTGAGTAAAACTGTTTCAGCAGCTCCTGTGGCAGGTTAAACTTCCTCATCTGGCGAAGGAAGTACAACCTTTGTTGGGCTTTTTTCACAATGGAGCCAATGTGATTGTCCCACTTCAGGTCCTGAGAGATGGTGGTTCCCAGTGACTCCACTGCAGCCACAGTGCTGTTCATGATGGTGAGTGGGGAAAGTGCAGGGGGGTTTCTCCTAAAGTCCACAGTCATCTCCACTGTTTTGAGCGTGTTCAGCTCCAGGTTGTTAAGACTGCACCAGACAGCCAGCTGCTCAACCTCCTGTCTATAAGCAGACTCGTCACCGTCCTGGATGAGGCCGATGACTGTAGTGTCATCTGCAAACTTCAGGAGCTTGACAGAGGGGTCTTTAGAGGTGCAGTCGTTGGTGTACAGGGAGAAGAGCAGAGGGGAGAGAACACATCCCTGAGGGGCACCAGTGTTGGTGGAGCAGCTGTTTGACATGAATTTCCCCAGTCTCACTAACTGTTGCCTATCTGTCAGAAAGCTGGTGATCCACTGACAGATAGAGCTAGGAACAGAGAGCTGGGTCAGTTTGGTCTGGAGGGTTGTTGGGATGATGGTGTTGAAAGCCGAACTAAAGTCCACAAACAGGATCCTCACATAAGTCCCTGTTTTGTCCAGATGTTGCAGGATGAAGTGCAATGCCATGTTGATTGCATCATCCACGGACCTGTTTGCTCGGTACGCAAACTGCAGGGGGTCCAGTAAGGGTCCAGTGATGTCCTTCAGATAAGCCAGAACCAGTTTTTCAAACGACTTCATGACAACAGACGTTAGAGCCACAGGTCTGTAGTCGTTAAGTCCTGTTATCTTGGGTTTCTTTGGAATGGGGATTATGGTGGAGCGTTTGAAGCAGGAAGGCACTTCACACAACTCCAGAGATCTGTTGAAGATCTGTGAAAAGATGGGGGCCAGCTGGTCAGCACAGATTTTCAGACAGGCTGGTGTAACGCCATCTGGGCCTGGTGCTTTTCTTCTTTTGTTTTTCTTGAAGACCTGGCGCACATCATCTTCACAGATTTGAAGAGCAGGAGGTATGGAGAGGGGGATTGCAGGAGGTGTTAATGGTTGTGTAGGGAGATGGTCAGAGTGGGTGTTGGGGGTTTCAAATCTACAATAAAACTCATTCAGGTCGTTAGCAAGTCGTTGATTAGCCTCAGTGCAAGGGGATGGTGTCTTGTAGTTTGTGATGGCTCTCAGTCCTCTCCAAACTGAAGTAGAGTCGTTGGAAGTAAACTGGTCTTCCAACTTTTTAGCGTAGGTCTTTTTAGCCGCTCTAATCTCTTTGTTCAGTGTGTTCCTGGCCTGATTGTACAAGACCCTGTCCCCATTTCTGTAGGCATCCTCTTTGGCCTGACGAAGATGTCTGAGTTTTACTGTAAACCATGGCTTATCATTGTTGAATGTTAAATAAGTCCTGGTAGGAATGCATATATCCTCACAGAAACTAATATAGGATGTTACAGTCTCTGTGAGTTCGTCCAGATCGGTGGTAGCAGCTTCAAAAACGCTCCAGTCTGTGATGTCAAAACAAGATTGTAAATCCTGCTCTGTTTCGCTGGTCCATCTCTTCACAGTCTTTACTACAGGTTTAGCAGATTTAAGTTTCTGCTTGTAGGTCGGTATAAGATGAACCAGACAGTGATCAGAACGTCCCAAAGCTGCTCGTGGAACAGAGTGATATGCATCCTTTATTGTGGTGTAACAGTGATCCAATATATTACTGTCTCTGGTGGGACAGGTAACATGCTGTCTGTATTTTGGCAGTTCACGGGAAAGATTGGCTTTATTAAAGTCCCCAAGAATGATAAAAACAGAGTCCGGGTGTTGTTGTTCTGTGTCTGTGATCTGATCAGCGAGTTTCTGTAAAGCTGAGCTCACATGCGCTTGAGGTGGAATGTAAACACTAACCAGAATGAACGAGTGAAACTCCCGCGGGGAATAGAACAGCTTGCAGTTGATAAACTGCGTTTCTAGATCAGGACAGCACATCTTATTTAACACAGTTACATCTGTACACCACCGTTCATTGATGTAAAAGCATGTCCCGCCGCCGCGCGATTTCCCCGTTGATTCTGCGTCGCGATCCGCTCTAAACAGCTGAAAGCCCGGCAGATGGAGTGCGCTGTCCGGTATGGTGTCATTCAGCCAGGTTTCCGTGAAACACAGAGCAGCAGAGTGAGAGAAATCCTTATTTGTCCGAGAGAGCAGAAGGAGTTCGTCCGTTTTGTTGGGTAGAGAGCGGAGATTTGCGAGATGGATGCTAGGCAACGGCGTTCGAAATCCGCGCTTCCTGTTCTAGACAGAGCCTTCCTTGTCTTAGTTAGGCTACAGGAAAATATTATCACTGCTCTTACCCTGAAAATTAATCAAAGGGCAGACTCGCTCGAGAAAATGATAATTACCAACTCAAACTCAATTGAGGATCTCAAAACATCTTTAAATCACCTGTACGTTGAGATTCAAGGTCTTAAAAATGACAAAACTAAGATCGCTGAGAAGATTGCACAGCCACAAAAATCGCTTGTCATTCTGCAAGAGCGAATCGCTGATGCTGAACGGTACAAAAGCAATGGTGCTTATACCTCTATGGTCTCTCTGAACAACCAAACGAAGACATAAAATACAAAGTTCTTGAAATTTGCAACGTCTTTTCTCCAGAATCTTGCCGGAAGGGTTTTGATGTCTTTGCTCACAGGCTCGACAAACCGCAGCCAGGCAGGATTCGTGCCGTTATTATTCTGTTCGCGTTGCGATCTGTGTGAGATGCCGTATGGAGGAATGCCAAAAACAGCAAATTCCTGAAACAACGCAAGCTTCGCTTCCTAGAGGATCTGACCAAAGAAGAAAATGACAAACGATCGCTTCTGTGGCCACATGTGAAGAAAGCACGTGAAGACAACAAGAAAGCCTACTATATCGGATCCAAAGCTTTCATTGAAGGCATAGGCCTAGAGATCAAGCTGAACGCTGAAGGCCAAAAGATAAACAGAACAATCCGTATGAACTGACTTACAAACTGAGGCATGCCTACAAATAACTTGATTTCATTTTGCTTAAATTTAAGTCAACGAAGTTATTTGTTATTGCTGTTGTTCATAATATGTAGATTTCATATTGTAGGCTACAAGAAGTACAATGTTAAATCTGTTCTGCTACTTTAACCTGAAGATAGTTCAAACCCTCTACATACTTCTGTTCTCTTATCTCCTGTAATTACTTCCTAATGGAGCTATCACTTATCTCTCTTAATGTAAAGGGCGTTTGAGATATTGTAAAAAGAAAAGCAATATTTTTGTTTTGCAAAGAAATGAAAGCAGATTTTTTTTTTTTTTTACATGAATCCCACTCAAGTGCAGAAGACGTTTTGTTCTGGAAGAGCCAGATGGGTGATGAGCTCTGGTTAACACATGGAACTAATCATTCAGCTGTGTGATCACTTTGAAAGGCAAATTTAGGGGGACAATTCTTTATAACCAATGTGATTGTAATGTTAAAACCTTAATATTCATCCGGAAGAAGGAGGCGGGAACCGGCGGACAATCAAACAACATTTTAATAATACAAAATAAACACAAAACAGCGCACCAGCCCCTCACGGACGACTGGTGTGCTCAAATAAAAACCAAAACACAACTAAAAGCCCAGGCCTGGTCCTCTCTCGTCCTTCACTGTCGTCGCTCCAGTTTTATATCCTTCCATCTCCTATGTGGGATTCGAGACCGGCAGTGGGTCGCAGGTGTCCCTGATTTCCCAATTATTGCCGGCCTCCCTCCTTGTTCCCACATCCCTCGGCCCCGCCCCACTCGCCACAGTGATGTCAAAGGGCATAAGGTAATTTTAGTTATTGAAATCGACATTAATATGTTTATATTATGTAACATATGGATCTATAATTCTTGTGTTCTGAATCCAAATCTGTTGGACACTATAGATTTAAATGTAAATATTCTCTCAACTAAATTTCCAAGGGCTCTAGATAGACCCCCCCCCCCCCCAGAGTCTTAATAAAAATAACAACCTCCAGAATTTTTGCAATAATTTAGCTCTCATAGTCATAGAACAGAAACCCCTTTGTTAGACAATTTACAATGAGCAATAAGCAAATGACTCAGCAATCGAGAATTGACTTTTGGCTAATTTCCTCAGAATTAGAACAAAATGTTTTGCAAACTAAAATATCCCCCGCTATTCTCACTGATCACAGAGTCTTAACTTTAAACATTAAATTTGAAGTTGTCTGATGTAATTGTAGAAATGCAGGCTATTGGAAATTAAATAATTAATTTTGCACCATTGAGATTATGTGGAGCATATCCAAACATTAATAAATAAATAATGGACACAGGCAAAGATGTGAAAGGAAGATGGCACAGTTTGGGAACTACTAAAGTTTGAAATAAGAAAATTTAGCATTCAGTTTGGGAAAAAGAACACGTGTTCAAGACGTAATCAAAGAGATTTCAGATTTAACTCAGTCACCTACCCACACATCAAATAGTGATGATTTAGAAAATTTACAGAAAGAATTAGACTGTATTCATCAAGAAAAAGCCAGAGGCGCCTGAGAGAAGGTGAAAGGAACGGCTAATACTTTTTTAGTCTTGAGAAAAGGCATGCAGAAATAAACTTAATTAAAAATTAAAAAAATTAACAGTACGGTTACTGAGGACCTAGGCATGATTTCTGAATTTGTCTCTAAATATTACACAGATATTTATTCTTTAGGAGAGGATCAAGACAATGCAATTCTTTTTAAAACAAGTATAAGTTCAAAAACATAGTCTTTAGAAAGTAAGTAGTGTTCTCAAGACCTTTCTCTAAATGAAATTGAATTTTGTATTATAAGATAATGGCATCAATTTTTGCAATACGTATGAAAAATGCATTAAATGAGATAATTGATGAAACTCAAAGTGGATTCATGAAAGGTCATCACATTTCCTCTAATATTCGTTCTGTTATTGATTTAGTGCAGTATAGTAATTTATTGAAAGTAATTAATTCCTTCAAATGTATTGCAGTCAATAAAAGGCAAATTAAAATATGGCAACTTGCTGATGATTTCTTAGTTATAGTTCTGCGGTGGCTTTGAATATAACTAATAATTTTTCAAAATTCTCTGGATTGAATTTAAATCTATCTACAGCTCAAAAATAACAACCTATCCACTGGATGTAATATTCCTGTTAAAAGCATGGTAAACTATTTGGGTATCAAAATCTCTAAAAATACTGATGCAATAGTCAACTCAAATCTTATACCTGTTATCTAAAAAATGCAAAAGAGGTATAATTCATGGTTGGCGAGAGATCTTTCTATTCAAGGAAGAATTTTATTAAGTAAAGCAGAAGGTCTTTCGAAAGCAGCATACCTCCTGTCTTTACTTAGTGCCCCAAAGGTTATATGCTCATAAATGGAATAAATTCTCTTTAATTTCATCTGGAGAAACAAGCCTCATAAAATAAAAAGTGTCCTTATTAATAAACTATCTGATGGTGGGTTAAATATTCTTAATTTTACAATTTTCAACCAAATTTTAAAAAATTAATTGTCTTTCAACATTGTCCCATATCATTTATAAGGCTTAATTGCACACGTCTTTTCCGTATTGTCATTTTACTTTTATGACTTAAAATATATAATATAGAAGCTGTGTGCAAATTGAAATATGATCTTTATCATATCTCTTTACATAAAACAATTCTCAATAATATACTTAATATTATAACATCAATAATTCATGCAAACTGCATTCACAAGAACCACCTTGAAAATATATATTGTTCAGATCATATCACTATTTTTTGTGACCTAAATTCAGCCTAGATCAATGGACTATAACGTTTTGTCAATACAACAGACTTGTACATGTTAATTGACCACAGTTTTTTGCCTTGCCCACTTGGATATTCAATTCTTTTTTTTTTTTTTGTAAATGTAACCACTTCTGTTTTTAAAATATACGTAGACTCACATGATCAGACAATTTACCAAACAATCCAGATCAAATTAACACTTCATGGTTTTGCAATATTTATTGGAAATTACACAATCTAATTAGTAAAATTTGTCAAATCAAATCCAAATTAACTATTGCACACCACACCTCATTCCTGCCCCCTAAAACTGGCAGTCTGGGCAATGCTCAGGAAATTCAGGGTCTGTATAAAACCATCGCAGGTTTCCACGTCTTCCGTTTCCACAGTACCCCACAGTGTTTGAATTGCACAGTGGGCAGTGATACCGGCTGCAGCATTCTGTGCATTTCTGTATTGATGGTAGCTCCGTCCCTTTACGCACACTAATGTGATTTGCCTAAAAGAAGAGGGTAGTATTAATAGATTGTTTACGTAATAAGTATAGTGACACATATGAAATACCGGTATTACCTTATAATTCATAAAAGTTTACAAAAATCCAATTAATAACTTTCCCAAAAAAAAAAGGAATTGAACAAGGCATTTACACGTGCATAGGGAAAAGTACTACTTCAACAAAAAACAAAAAAACATAGCTAGCTAGAAAACTCTCGTGTGCATAGACAACCTAGCATTTTAGACTATTCTCTACCAAGACTGTTCTATGAGATCTCGTTAACTGGGTACAATCTTCACACATTCAAGTGAAAAAAAAAACGTATTTACAATATTAAATCATACCACTCAAAGAACGATTTAATTGGAAAATCTATTGTAGCAGCCTAACGTTAGCTCTAGAATTGAGGCACACCAGAGTTCACTAATACCTTTAAAAAACACGACACAGTACCTTGAAAACAAGACGATTTTTTAAACTAGCTAGTTTGTGCATTTGAATTCTGACATGACCTATAAATCATCGACAGTTTATTATTTTTTCTTATCGCTGACATCTGCATGGCATGTCAAAATTGAAAAGTGAATGACGATACGGAAATGACGTCTGCTGTCCATCCACTGGTGTCCAGCAGAGCCGTTGAAAAACAGAGTTGCGACACTCCCATAGACTGCCATAGGAACTTTGGAATGCGGAAGTAAAGCGTGTCGTAGAGCAGCCAATATTTCATATTGCATAACTCATGTTCATGGCTCTTTAATCTAACAGTCTCGTGTGTGTAATGGGAAGTATACACATGAAATCAGAATACATGTTTGTAAATATTAAGTATTTTTTGATTGCATAAAATTTTACAATATTTCGCTCTTTTAGGAGGTGAAAAATAAGTCTAAACCAAGACTCTATACCTAGATAAAGTAACAGTAATTTAAGTTCCAGCTGTCGAACAGGTGGGATTTAATTTGCAAAGCCATACACTGTAAGCCATCACTGTGTGTGTGTGTGTTGTCCTGTTTGTTTTCAGCAGGATGGATTATCGGTGGGGAGTGGAGCAGTGGCCAGGCTGGGGAGCTTATGGTTCCTTTAAGCAATGGAGTGATGATGAAGCTGGTTTACTTATCCTCTCACAGGATGTAATGTTTAATTAAATGTTTTGTTGAATGCAATTGGTTGCCTTGTAAATTTTTCACTGTTGACATTCTTTCTTGCCTTAAAACTGAGCAGCTTCTGGCATTCATTGATATTCACTTGTTGTGCATGTATATATTTATGTGAATGTGTCTTAGCAATATATACAGTAATATTAACATTAACACAACTGGGTGAGGAACAGCCAAACTCAGCTAACAAGGTTGCTGAAGACAGTTTACTGTGAAAAAAAACATAAAACCACGGCAAGACGCAGCAACAAGACACAAGGCAGATGTGCTGCCCAAGCTCTGTTGAAGAAGTACAAAGAAATTGAGGACTGGTCAGCAGTGTCACCCAAAGAAACTTACTGCAGCCGATGAAAGGCACATCATGCTTATTTGCCTTGCAATCGGAAGATGGCCAGCAGTACCATCAGCTCAGAGCTGCAGACTATCAGTGGGACAATATTCATACAATACTACAACCTAGAAATAATTTGCAGGTCTCAGCAGCACGAATTATGTGCCCAGCTACATCTGATTCAAATATTATGCTAATCAACAGTGAGTGTATTTTCAGACATTACAGTGCTTCACTCGCACTGACTGTTATTCTGCCTGAAAGAATGAAAAGACCGAGCTGAAGGTGGAGCGATTCGACCAATCAGATGAAAGCAGCGTTTCAGGGCCGCCCACAAGTGCGAATTAAATATTGAAGCCATAAACTGAAATGATCAAAACGTACACGGACCAACGGTCTTGTCCATGTTCTCTCACTTGAATCCTCTTCTTGAGATTTGAGTCTGAGACCTTCTGCAAGCCCCGCCTTGTTCACGCAGTGATTGACATGGTGGGAGGGGGCGGACACGTGATCGGCTCGGAATGCATTTTCAATGTGCATATTGAATTTTGCTACATTCATTGCGGGACATTGAATGAAAATGCAATCGTAAGTGTCTTGACTGTGAGTGTTAATGCATTTAAGAAAAATAGCATTTAAATGATCATTTTGCCACAGTTTATGCTTGAACATGTTAGACATATCTAATAATTTCTGTGATACATTTTCATTTTAATTTTGCAACTTATAAAGCGTTAAAATTAGCATTCATTTTACATATTAAAACTGGTGTATGAAATGGCAAATGAAAATTATGTAATTAAATTTTCATTTTAATTTTGCACCAAACGTTGCACAAATGTATTGGAAAATGTAAATGTAAATACAGAAATGCATTGTCATTTTACATATTGCATTGTCATTTTGCATATTACATCCCAAATTTAATATTGCTACCCATATGCTTCCATATAAACCTTTTTTTGGACAAATTAGTTCTTAGGACAACTTTTTTTTTTTTTTTTTGTAGGCTATGTGTGTGTGTATTTATATTATTAGTATAAAGACATACTGTAGGTAAATATAAACAGTACACTTATGTTTAGGGAATGTTTAGCCTATGTTTAGGGGAGGATGAAGGGGTGAACCATGCAGAAATTAATCCCATTAACAGTAACGGTAATGTTATGGATCGTATTTAGGAAAAGAGAACACACTGTAAGTGTAGTAAGCATAGTAATCAATGCATACGCGTTAATATTTGCCGAAAAAAATGCTGTCATTTATAGTCGTTGCTGTAAATGTATTTTACGCTATAGGAGCAGGCCGCTCCTCCCTCCAAAATCAAACACAAAAACTGATTAATGCCGTGTTTCCGCCACTCCCCAGAAAATAATGCTATTATATTTATGTAATGCAAGTGTCGAAGTAATAATCAATGTATATTATGCGTCAATATTTACCGATAATTTCTGCAAATATAGTTGCAGCTGTCTGTCCAGCTTAAAACCATTCAAACTGGTTGACAGCGCGGAGTTGTTTGGAACTATTGAGAGCTGCGTGAACCACGTGACAGCGTGGCGGCGAGATCAAAGAGTGTCGCAACTCTCATATTTAACGGCTCTGGTGTCCAGCCACTGGTGTCTAGCAAGAAGTGAGTCTGCGGGGCTGCAGCTGGATGCCTCTCGCATTTGTAGATAAAATAATAACACTTGCATGAAATAATAACACTTGCATGATGCAGTGTAAGTTATGTTGAACTAATAGAACATTTGAATTGGAAATTCAGAAGGTTATTATAATAGAGGCGCATTAAGTGAAAACATGCATATTTATTGTATCAAACAAAGTGTCAAGTTTGAATACATTTCACTGGTGTACGATTATCAACGGATAGGGACGCATCAGACGTTTCCCAAAAGTTTTTGTTTTCATGAACTGTGATTTATTTGATCCACTAGTTTGTATAAAAAAAATTAATGTTTTTATTGAACCACTCGCAGGGTGCCGCCTTGTTCGCGTGACGTCATACGCACAACGTCGACGTCATATGGACTTCCGCGTCAGTTTTAAATCTTGGACCTGAGCCACCACAATAATATCACACATTTGAGGGTGAGCTATTTTGAAAAGTTAAAATAAAAAAACATTGGGACACAAACTCAATACGACATTCAGCTGTTTTGTTTCCTGAGAAATGGATCGTTTTCATCATTTTTCGCGATTCATGAAAACCAGGTGCAGACCATCATCTTCATCATCATCATCGTTACAATTTTGTATCAAGTTTCCCTTAAGGTAAAAATGTTACTTGACTCATCGTCAACATTTTGGGCTTGGATTCTGAAATTGTCTTGCTAAAACAAGACATAAAGTTGGTACGACGTTTGTCAGAGATTCAGCCTCTGAAATGTTCAGTAGCCTAACGTTAGCTCTTTAACGATTTAGCATAATATCAAATAAGGCGTTTCAATTGTTTTCAAATGTAGAAGGGAGCACACAATGTGTTTTATTTGTTTTAATCTGCTTTAAAGGCAATAGCGGCTACGTAGAACTATAGGCTAACGTTATATGAAAAACATTTTGAAAGCTTTATATTCTAATCTCTGAACACGTGACAACATTTGGGCAGATATGTCCGTGTGTTATCCAGTGGGTGGCGCGCTAATGTTGATTGGGAGGCTCGAAGTAATGTTACACGCATTAAATGCTTTATAATAATTGTTTTTTGAACCTTAAACCACATAAACACATTTCATTAGATTAGATTCAAGTTTGTCATTGCACATGTAAATTACACTAGTGCAATGGACAGTAAAGGGCATAGAAAATATTAAAGTCCTTAAGAATGCTGTGAGCTCAACGTAGACAGTGTTTCCTCTGACACCTATCAGCACATGATATTTAAATATCATAATATACGTCAATCAATGTAAAGTAAATATGGTCTTCTATTTTAACTTCAAAGAATGCGTGTTGTTACTGGTTTCTAGCACAACATTTTGATAGTTGTTTTAGCCACAGAACTATAAAAGAACACATAATATTGAAAATGAAACAAAAATGGATTAGCATAAATATAAAATAAAAAATAAAACTTCTATCTCAGCTTAAAACGCTGTTTCCTGTTACACACTTCTCAAATAACATTTTGCAGTATTGTCAGAAGAGATACAGAAGTCCCGCTATTCAAGTTTCACTTGCAAAACTTTCAAAAGAGTCTTAAGTACCATGGCAGGTCCAAAGAGTTCCTTTGGAGAGACCGGGGAGTCGAGGAAAGACATTTTTTTAGGTGTCCCTGATCTTCATCAGGTTTAGCCACAGGTAGTGTTCCAGTAACACCAAGCTGGCCATGGCCTTTCTGAATGCCTGCATCATCACCTTGGTAGCACGTAGGGCCAGATCCGTTTCCGCACACAGCTCCATGAATGCACTTAGATACCGGCCAGACTCGTACACATCACAGAGAAGTTTGGCCTGAAATACCTGTAGTAGGGGTGTGCCGGTACTAGTACCGGTAGGCCTACTGAACGGTTCCTGGGCAAATTCCAAATGTAAGTGATCATCCCTATCCCCTTGAAGTGGGGACTTTGGAGTGAGTAGGACATGTGCGTGACATTAAGTAGTCGTTAGGAATGCACTTTGCTAAAGGAGCGACATCATTTCCTCATTATCTTCAGCTGGGATGTTCCTGTGACAGCGCAGCATGTGTCCGTCAGCAGATGTCGCTGTTTTACTGTTATAAATGTTTTATTATTATTTTTTATTGTTGTTAGCATAACCGTTGCAAATAAACATACATTTTATATTTAAATACGTTTTAAAAATATGCTACACTGTAAAACCCGACCAGTAAACTTAACTCAAACCGTTTGAGTAAACAGATTGCCTTGATTTAAACCATGTAAGTTTTTAAACTTTGCATTCAAGTAATTAAGTGATTAACTAAGTGCTGATTGTGAATTAGTGATGAACAGCTGCTGTTAACAAACAGAATCACTGAAGAAAAGAGAAACACAAGAACTACTACAACTGACTTCAGACACAGCCTTAGATGAAATCAACTGAAATAAAATACATGAAATCTCTCAAGATCTGATTAAACAACCCCACAAACAGCATCACCAGCTCCACTTATTAATAACCAGTACTCTGAACTTAATTCAGTTGAGTTCACTGAAAGAAGATATACATTGCAATTAAGTAATTAAGTGATTAATTGAGAGATAATTGAGTTTAGTGATGAACACCTGCTGTTAACAAACAGAATTACTGAAGAAAAGAGAGAAAGGAACTACAGCTGACTTCAGACACAGCCTCACTCAAACCTGACAAGTTATGTTAACTCAAACCGTTTGAGGAAACCGATTGCCTTACACCATTTAAGTTGAAAAAACTAACAGTTATGAGTACTCTGAACTTAATTCAGTTGAGTTCACTGAAAGATGTACATTGCAATTAAGATTAACTAAGTGATAATTGTGAATTAGTGATGAACACCTGCTGTTAACAAACAGAATTACTGAAGAAAAGAGAAACACAAGAACTACTATAACTGACTTCAGACACAGCCTTAGATGAAATCAACTGAAATAAAATACATGAAATCTCTCAAGATCTGATTAAACAACCCCACAAACAGCATCACCAGCTCCACTTATTAATAACCAGACTGACTTTATTTCTGTCAGACGTCTACAGAAGATCTTATTGAGAATGAACTAAGGTTTAGATGTTGATTTATTGTTTCATTTGAAGTAACCATGTTAGAGATCAGTGTTTGCTTTAGTTGGGCTCTTGACCCTTGACATCTGTCGTAGTCTTGTCTCTGGCTGTTATAACTGAGTGTTTCTAAAATATGTTTGTTATAACTCAAAACCCAGAGAAAATACTAACAGGTGTTGGTTGTTATGCAGCTTATTGGCGATGACAATCATCAATCATGAAGCTGTTCATAGTTCAAAATATGAATAAAGAGTGCTGCGTAATTAGTTCAGTTTATTTTGATGGGAGTCTCTGATGACTTTTTCGTAATCTGTTTACATAATATTATTGAACACTTTATGCACATACATCTTTCTTCCCTGGTAGCAATTAGTCACACACAGACATCAATAATCAGAATATGAACCTCTACAATGGTGACAAAAAAAGAAAAAAACACATGCTGCATGCAATGCATGCTGGGTATGGCTTCCAGCATGCTCTGCTGCATTTCATTTTTATTATGGTCACCATTGTTGAGGTTCATATGCTGATTGTTGATGTCTGTAGTGACTGATTGACACCATAGAAGACCAAGGTGTTTGGAAAGTTCGTCTTATTAACCGATTATCACAGAATCACTGCTTACAGTCACTTTTACTATATTATATAACTAATTACACAACAATCTTTCATTAAAGGTCACAGTGCAAACAAGTAAATGTTTGATGATTATTATCAACGGGTTAAGTAAAAAAGGCTAATGGCATTTCTTCTGGGCTTTTGAGATTATTTAACATATTTCAGAAACATGTGGTTACTATAACCAGAGAAAACACAAAAACTGAAGTCACGGGTCAAGAGACCAACTAAAGCAAACACTGATCTCTAACATGGTTACTTCAAATGAAACAATAAATCAACATCTAAACCTTAGTTCATTCTCAATAAGATCTTCTGTAGACGTCTGACAGAAATAAAGTCAGTCTGGTTATTAATAAGTGGAGCTGGTGATGCTGTTTGTGGGGTTGTTTAATCAGATCTTGAGAGATTTCATGTATTTTATTTCAGTTGATTTCATCTAAGGCTGTGTCTGAAGTCAGTTGTAGTAGTTCTTGTGTTTCTCTTTTCTTCAGTGATTCTGTTTGTTAACAGCAGCTGTTCATCACTAATTCACAATTATCACTCAGTTAATCACTTAATTACTTGAATGCAAAGTTTAAAAACTTACATGGTTTAAATCAAGACAATCTGTTTACTCAAACGGTTTGAGTTAAGTTTACTGGTCGGGTTTTACAGTGTAGCATATTTTTAAAACGTATTTAAATATAAAATGTATGTTTATTTGCAACGGTTATGCTAACAACAATAAAAAATAAAAAAATAAACATTTATAACAGTAAAACAGCGACATCTGCTGACGGACACATGCTGCGCTGTCACAGGAACATCCCAGCTGAAGATAATGAGGAAATGATGTCGCTCCTTTAGCAAAGTGCATTCCTAACGACTACTTAATGGCACGCACATGTCCTACTCACTCCAAAGTCCCCACTCCAAGGGGATAGGGATGATCACTTACATTTGGAATTTGCCCAGGAACCGTTTCGTTACCGGTACTAGTACCGGCACACCCCTAGTCGGGAGGCTGGTTGACGAGGTTCCTTACAAAGAAACAGTGTTCTGAGATCCACGCTTTAGACTGCACATGCACATCGACTGGTGTAGTCGTAAAATAATAAGTGTTTTTAATGCTATTTGAGCAAAAGAAACAACACTTATGAGACAGTTGTCAGATTTCATTGTTCATTTCAAATAAGAATTTAATTGAAAGCATGGTGATCAGGATTGAAGTCCTTTTAAATAATGTAGATTGATTTAGCAACACGGTTAACATTCCGTGACAGTTTTTCGGAAATTGTGTAGTCTACCTGGTATTTTTATTTGGCTATTTAGAATCAGAACCAGAAATGCTGATTTGTGAATGCCCTTATCAGTCTAATCATTCAGCCCGTACCAAAAACACACCTGAACCAACTCTTTAGGGTCTCCAGGAACACTTGATAATGATGCAAACAGGTGTTCAAGCTGAATTTGTAGAAAGGTGGATCTTTGCGAACAAGTCACTTTGGTTTGGAACATTAAGTGATGAAATCAGTGGTGTCTCAACGATTTACAAATGTATATTTTTAGGCATTTGGCTGCTCTGCTATGAGATTTGTTTATACTGCACTTTGGGCTGGACGATATGGCAAAAATGTATATCACAATATATTTCTTAATTTCGGTCGATAAAATATAATTCCGATATCGATATCAACATCGATATTAAAAAGCCTCATAAAAACGGCCAAGAACGGTCACAGCAGATGTCTGTACCTACAAACTTATGAAAAATGTATTTGTCAAATTTACATTTATTCATTTAGCTGACGCTTTTATACAAAGCGACTTACAATTGCTATATATATTTCAGAGGTCGCATGCCTCTAGAGCAACTAGAGGTTAAGTGTCTTGCTTAGGGACACATTGGTGTCTCACAGTGGATTCAAACCAGGGTCTCTCACGCCAAAGGCATGTGTCTTATCTACTGTACTAACACCACCCCTAAACAGCAGAAATGGAAGTTGTTAGTTGGCGCAAATGTATGAAACCTACTGTATTCCTATAAAACTATAATATTTTAGGGGGGAAAATGGCACAAATGAATAAATATTCACTTTTTTTGTATTTAGCCTTCATACAAACAAGAAATGTGAAATCACTGTCAAATAAATATCTCTGATTCACCTTATTAATATTAATAATCTTTAATTTCAGACTAGGCTAATATACAATACCAGTCAAACGTTTTTGAACAGTGAGAGCTTTAATGTTTTTTTTTAAAGAATTATCTTCTGCTCACCAAGCCTGAATTGATTTGATCCAAAATACAGCAAAAAAACAGTAACATTTTCAAATATTTGTATCATTTAAAATAACTGTTTTCTATTTGAAAATATTTTTAAAAAATAATTTATTCCTGTGATTTCAAAGTTGAGCTTTAGCATCATTACTCCAGTCTCATGATCCTTCAGAAATCATTCTAATATTCTGATTTTCTGCTCAAAAACCATTTATTGAAAATTTGTATATGTTAACAGCAGCAGAGTAGAATTTATCAGGTTTCTTTGATGAAAAGTAAGTTCAGAAGAACAGCATTTATTTGAAATTGAAATCTTTTGTAACATTTATAAACTTTTTTTAGCATAAATTTGATCGATTCAAAGCGTCCTTGTTAAATGAAAGTAATAATTTCTATAATTAAAAAAAAAGCTTTTGAAGATTTTTATTTCAGATTAATGCTGATCTTTGGATCTTTCATCAAAGAATCCTGAAAAAATCTACTCAACCGTTTTAAATATTGACAATCAGCCAATTGGCACATTAGAATGATTTCTGAAGGATCATGTGACATTGAAGACTGTAGTAAAATTAAAAAAAGTAAAAAAAAATTTTTTAGCTTTGATCACATGAACAAATTGCATTTTAAAATGTATTCAAATACAAAGTTATTTAAAATAGTTAAAATATTTCAAAATTGTACTGCTTTTGGTGTATTTTGAATTGAATAAATGCAGGCTCTGTGAGCAGAAGATAATTATTTTGAAAATAAACACAAATTAATGTCTTATTGTTCAAAACTTATGTCTGCTAGTGTAGGCTGAATAATCTTATAGATTGAAACGTGATTTAACCAGGATAAAGAGTTTGAAACGTGCCCTGAGTTGATTCAGAAAACAAAAATTGAGCAACAAATGTGCCACGTTTTGATTTTGAAACCTGCAGCGCTCATGTTTATTCAAAGTCAAACACTACAAATAAATCAATGTATGGGACACATTGGTAATGTATATCTAAAAAATCGGAAATGTGTTTTCAAATCATATCACTGTTATTGAAAAAAAATTATATCGCGATACATATTGATATTGCATTATTGTCCAGCCCTAACCGCACTCTATTAAAGCTGTTCCAAAGGTGAAGTCTTATTTTTTAACATGGCGCTCTATGCAGCAGTATAGTAATGGGAAGTTTGATTCTTTTCCGCGAACCGGTTCTTTCGGATGGTTCGATTCAATAAACCAGTTGAAAAAAACGGTTCACCGGTTCTTTTACGCTCGACGTAATGGTGTCAAGTCTATAAAACATTCAAATATATGAAGTCAGTAATCATAACTTTAGTCGGTTAAAAACCTCATAATCATGAAAAGTTTACAATTAAGTTTTGCAACAACGCACCCAAATACAGTAACAGCAATAATGTGCATACGAAGATTTAAGTCTTGAAGATATAAAGTAAATAAATTGGGTGTCATCAGCGAAGAAACCATGATCCACTTACTATACATAATCCATTGCGATGTATTTGTTATTAAATGAACTTACATTTCGCCAGATTGCCCTTCATTCAAGCCTTCGGTTTACCTGCGCTCATAACATTAGCACAGAATCATTTCAGAATCAATCACCAAAGGAATCAGTTCGGTTCAGACGCGCTGTAGTCAGCCGGCTTCACACTGAATCACGCATGTGCATTATCATTAGCTCTTCGGTTCTCAAATCGGACGCGTTCGAAAGAAACGGTTTTCGGTTCAGTGTACTGATTATCGGAGGCAACCGGTTCTTGACTCGAGAACGAGAACCGCTCTAAGCGGCATGTGCTGCAGTTCAGTATCATCAGCTGCTCTACTCGTGTTCATGTTCTGTTTACTACAAACTCAATTTGTGAATGTGTCAGCGTTAACTATACATTCATTACAGATATTTAATAAATCATCCCTTATTCCTATTAAAGATAGAGTCTTTAGAGTCTTAATTATTGTCCAACTTCCCTGAAAACCCCTTTGGCCTATAAATAATCTATAATATTCAGATTAGAAACATTCATCTTAAAATAAATAAATTAGTTATTTTATCAAACTTTCCGATGTTTAACAAAATACTTGAAAATTTACACGCATGCGCAGTATGCGATTCTCGGTTCGGTGTACTGGTGATCCGAAAACCTATGCAACTGGTTCTTGACTCGAGAACCACTCCAGCAGTGGGCGTGTTCGTTCGGCCTCTGGCTCTGCTTAGTGTTCCTCTTCAGTTCTCTCTTCACAGCAGGTCAGTCAGTGTACTGTTAGAGGTAATGAATTACTCCGGGATATTGGTTTATTTTAACTCAGAGGATGTGTCAGTTACGTTAATAGCGAAGTAATTTGTGGATTAATGCTTATTGGAGACGCGTTTCAAATGATTCAGTTTGTTCAGATGTGTTCACTAAGAAGAACCGGTTAAATTGAAAGATTCGTTCGCGAATCGGACAACACTACAGCAGTATGCACACTTTCCTCTTAATCAGGAGTGTCAAACTAGATTTAGCTAGATTTTATCTTGTTGCTAGGTATACCTGAGTAACTTTTTTTTTTTTTTTTTGACTATTTTTAGCAAGTAAATCAAATCCAGAGATCAACAGTGACCCCATACCTAACTAAATAGATGAGCTCTTTATTCATAAATCTTTAAGATCGCTGTAGAAACACAAACTGCAACACTAAAGGTGGGGGCGGGGCTTCACAATGTCTAAATAGGTCCAAATAGCCAGCCACAGAAGCTCCAGCAGACGTAAAAATTGTTGGCTGAGTTTAGCAGCAGACAGTAGCACGCATTTCTAATTTTTTGTAATTAAGACAACAACAGTTGAAACTCTAGTGAATAAAGCTGTTCATCATATTTTATATATATATATATATATATATATATATATATAAACATATATCAAGACCGTATAACCCCACAAAGCAGTCGACATTACCACAGCTAGTTAAGAAAGTGGATAACATCTCGGTTACGTATGTAACCATGGTTCCCTGAATAGGGAACGAGATGCTGCGGTGACGTCACCGGCTATGGGAACACCCCTTGGTGTGATGAATGTCTGAAGCCCTATACCATCCCGCCACTCCTATTGGCCAAATAGCGCTTGGCACTACCCTTACGCATGCGCACGCATCATATACCTGGGTGCCGCGTGTTATTTCGCTCAAATTTCATGAACTGAAGAAGAAGAATGCTATCAAGGTATGGCACGACCAGGGCCGCAGCATCTTGTTCCCTATTCAGGGAACCATGGTTACATACGTAACCGAGATGTTCCCTTTCATGAAAGTGAAAATGAAAGTGACGTGACATTCAGCCAAGTATGGTGACCCATACTCAGAATTTGTGCTCTGCATTTAACCCATCCGAAGTGCACACACACAGAGCAGTGAACACACACACACACTGTGAGCACACACCCGGAGCAGTGGGCAGCCATTTATGCTGCGGCGCCCAGGGAGCAGTTGGGGGTTCGATGCCTTGCTCAAGGGCACCTAAGTCGTGGTATTGAAGGTGGAGAGAGAACTGTACATGCACTCCCCCCACCCACATTTCCTGCCGGCCCGGGACTCGAACTCACAACCTTTTGATTGGGAGTCCGACTCTCTAACCATTAGGCCACGACTTCCTAGGTCACTTCGATGCTGCGGTGACGTCACCGGCTATGGGAACGCTATGCCATAACGGCTGACGTACCTGATAGCTGGGATCCAAGGAAGCAGCTGCGCAAGCGGAGAGAACCCGGGAGCCAGGGGCCATCCTCACATCCAGACTGTGAGACTTGATAAAGGCGCTCGGTGAGGACCAACCTGCCGCAGCACAGATATCATCCATGGAAGATCCACTGAGAAAAGCTTGAGAAGAAGCCACTGCTCTCGTGGAATGGGCTTTAACTCCTAAGGGCAAAGCGAGTCCGCGCGCCTCATAGGCTAAAGATATTGCCTCCACCAGCCAATGGGACATGCGCTGTTTTGTAACCGCATGGCCTTTATTCTTATGTCCAAACAGACAAACAGCTGGTCCGACTCACGCCATGGGGCTGTACGATCCACATAAGTCTTTAAAGCTCTCACAGGGCAAAGACCTAGATCTCCAGACCCCGCCTCAGCAGGGGATAAAGCCTCCAGGACCACTTGCTGAAAGCGAAAGGGATTAGATGCGACCTTAGGAACATAATTAGGCCTCGGTCGCAACAGCACCTTCACAGAGCCCGGTGCAAACTCCATGCACGAAGGCGAAACAGAGAGAGCCTGTAAATCCCCAACTCTCTTGAGGGAGGATAAAGCCATAAGAAGAACCGTCTTCAGAGTCAGGATTTGATCCGGTACAGTTTCCAAGGGCTCAAACGGACGCCCTGATAAACCTTGCAACACAATGGATAAATCCCATGAGGGAACTCGCACGGGGCGGAAAGGCCTCAGCCGTCGCGCACCCTGTATGAAACGAGAAACCAGTGGATGACGGCCCACTGAGGCACCGTCTATATATTCATGGTAAGCCGAAATGGCTGCCACGTAAACTTTTAGAGTGGCTGGCGTCACTCCATCTGAAAAACGGTCCTGAAGGAACTCCAGTACTGAAGCCACTGGGCAGTAAACTGGATCCACAGTACGAATTTCACACCAGGTTGTAAACAGTCTCCACTTGAAAGCATATTAGCATCTCGTAGAAGCTGCTCTAGAATTCAGTATAGTCTGAATTCGGTTGACATCCATAGTTTTAACGACATCACACACCTCCATGTCACCGAAATCGTCCGATGCGGAAGACAACGGGGTGAAATATTTCGTCTTTTCGTCCACCACTGAAAAGGGTGCATGTGAAGTAATCCCAGATGAATTACGGGGAATGCCGCTGCCATTAGACCTAAAAGTCTGAGGCACAATCTCACTGTCACCGTGCGACACGCTTTGAAGCGCCGCACGCATGACGCAATTGACTGAGCGCGCGGGAGAGAAATCTTTGCTGTCATCGCGCGAGAGTCCAAGTCTATTCCCAGAAAGGTTATCCGTTGAGAGGGAATTAAAACACTTTTCTGGAAATTCGTGCGTAAGCCCAGGCTGTTTAAATGATTCAGCACAAGATCCCGATGAGAGTGTGCTTGAGTCTGATTATGAAAGTATGATCTGAATATGAAAGTATGCATTCTTCAGATCGATCGTGACAAACCAGTCGTTTGGTTTAATCTGAGACAAAATAGACTTCACCGTCAACATCTTGAATTTGCTCGGCCTGAGTGCAAGATTCAAACGGCGTAAATCCAGAATGGGTCGCAACCCACCGTCTTTTTTTGGTACCACAAAATAACGGCTGTAAAACCCTGACTCCATCTGAGAGGGGTGTACTTCTTCTATAGCCCCTTTTCTCAGCAGAGTTGACATCTCCTGTCGCAGCACCGCTATTTCCATCGGTTTCACAACCGTTCAAAAGCGCAGAAGCTACTATGGCAATGGCCTTTGCGGAACACTGTTTACTGCTAGCATGCAACCATTTAGCTATGACTAGCAAAGCTGCCTTTTCAGATTCTTTGGCAGCAACAGACTTCCAAGTGCACAGAAATGCTTAAGGGAGTTTTGGCTTCTTATTTTCTGAAGATAATGACATCAGATGTGGGAGATGAGAAGTTTAGTCTGCTTTTAGATGTGTCGAATGACGTCAGAGTGGTGTGGTGTATCTAGGTATTTAAAAAACATAAAAAATACGTGTCCACATATCTTGGGCTGGTTGAACTGAAGGCAGGTGAGTTCAAAACGATAACAAAGGCAATAGTTGAGTTTCTCAAAGTGTAACCTTAAAAAAGAGAATCTTCAGTGTATTGGCTCTCATAATGCCATAAAGTTTTTTTTTTTTTTTTTTTTTTTTAAGATAAATGCTTTAATAAGAAGAAATAAACCACTATATGTAACAATATATGTAAAAAGTATGTAAAAATACTACATAAACTGTAATTGTTCAAAAGAGTGTTCAATATCAGTGCTCTATTTTAAAAATTAAAATATCTAATCAGAAAGGCATTGTGTTTGTAATACTTTTACAAATACTAGGCCTTTATATAGTTTTTCAAACAAATCTAAATTAGGAAATTTCAAATAATGTTTTTGCTTAGATGGCCAGTCAATTTGAGAAAATTCATTGTGCATTTTGTATATTACATAAAGACGGAGTTTGAATTGTGATTACGTAATGACGTCATCACGCAGTGATGTCACAACATCATTTACCAACTTTTAGCAACAAATCGCTCCACCTTTAGCAACGTCCTCTGAAAATTAGTTGGAATTGGTGTGCATTTCCCAAAAGCATTGTAAGCCTAAGTTGATTCTAGCTCTATTGGTGCCAATGGGTCTATGATTTACTTAGGCTTACGATGCTTTTGTGAAATGCAGCCCAGCAGAGTTCCAGAGTGCCAACCCCAATCAAACACACCTGAACCAGCTAGATGTAACTATCTCATTATATGTGTGAAAGCACCTTTGTACTTTGTAAAAGTCAGTTACAGATTTACAGCATCTTAAAAGTGTGATCAGTCATATGATGTAATGACTCAAATACTACACAAGACAAGACAAAGAAGATTTATTTATACAATGTTTGTAAAAAATAAAGATGTGATATCAACAGAAGTTATTCTAAGAAATTACTTCTGCTTCCCTTGCTAGAGCTGGAAATTGATCTGCAGGGTCACAACATTTATTTTTCACACTTCTCATGTTCTCAGGCCACATGTCCATTTTCTCTTGCAGTGAAAAACATAGCAGAGTAAAGAGGACGAGACAGAAGTTTAATTTTGATAAGAAACAAAATCTTAGAAAATTATATTTTCCTATTTTACAGTAATATCACACTTTGATGTGATCTGTCTCTTTTGTTCTTCTTTTTTTTTTTTTTTTTTTTTTTTTTTGACAAGCACAGCACTGATGGATATTTCTTGATAAAGCTGTTCTGTGTAAAGCAGAAGTCAAACTGTGAATGTTGTTGGTCTAAACCACACGCTATTGACACACCAAGATAAACACGCACAAAAACCGACACTAACCACAGATGTCCAGTTATAGACTCATGCTCATGTAGATGCTGCTTGTGTATCTAGCAGATCAAACCACATCTCTGTGCAGATGGAAAAATATCAGACCACAGCAGCTCTTATTTTTAATTAGCAACCGAGCTGCTAGAGCCTCAAACTGCCAGGGGTCTCTTAAAGTAGTAGAACAAAAGGACTTTTTTGCAGAACAGAAAATAAAGTACTGAGATTTTTTTTTTCATATCTTTAGTTTCAAATGATAAAACCGCATTTATTTTGGCAGAAAATCTCTAGGAGAACTTGAAGCTCATTTGAGAAAAAGTCACAATTATTTTTATTTTTTTTAATTCAGTTTCAGAAACTGGTTTCTATTTTAAAAACTAAAGCAAAACTGAAAATACAAAGTATTTCAGAATTAATTGTATATTTTGCAGATGTATGTGGGAATTTTTACCAATCCCAAAATTCAGCCACAGACTCGGGAACTGCTGGGTGTCACAGGAGTGAAATTATCACTCCGATAAATCTGTTAAGAAAGTTTAGGAGACAGTTTGAAAATTGTCTTCTAATGGCGACAGAAGGAAATGTATAAACTACTGCTAAGCTAATATGAAGCTTGTGGAAATGCAATTAATCTGCTTTATGTCAGTGGTTCTCAAAGACATCGGAGTTAGCTGGATTTTTTTTTTTTATGCAACTTTCAAATTTACTTGACTGCAGCACTGAGGTAAACTGAAGCTGTATATTTTTATGCTTTGTAATGTATTGTATGTTGAGTTTTGCTTTTAAAAAATGGAATTTACAGTTCATGCACTCTTCCGTGTACTGTATATACACTCACTCACTTTTCACTTTAAAGGATTATTAGGAGCACCATGCTAATACGGTGTTTGACCCCCTTTCGCCTTCAGAACTGCCTTAATTCTACGTGGCATTGATTCAACAAGGTGCTGAAAGCATTCTTTAGAAATGTTGGCCCATATTGATTGGATAGCATCTTGCAGTTGATGGAGATTTGTGGGATGGACATCCAGGGCACGAAGCTCCCGTTCCACCACATCCCAAAGATGCTCTATTGGGTTGAGATCTGGTGACTGTGGGGGCCATTTTAGTACAGTGAACTCATTGTCATGTTAAAGAAACCAATTTGAAATGATTCGAGCTTTGTGACATGGTGCATTATCCTGCTGGAAGTAGCAGAGGATGGGTACATGGTGGTCATAAAGGGATGGACATGGTCAGAAACAATGCTCAGGTAGGCCGTGGCTTTTAAACGATGCCCAATTGGCACTAAGGGGCCTAAAGCGTGCCAAGAAAACATCCCCCACACCATTACACCACCACCACCAGCCTTCACAGTGGTAACAAGGCATGATGGATCCATGTTCTCATTCTGTTTACGCCAAATTCTGACTCTACCATCTGAATGTCTCAACAGAAATCGACTCATCAGACCAGGCAAAATTTTTCCAGTCTTCAACTGTCCAATTTTGGTGAGCTCGTGCAAATTGTAGCCTCTTTTTCCTATTTGTAGTGGAAATTAGTGGTTCCCGGTGGGGTTTTCTGCTGTTGTAGCCCATCCGCCTCAAGGTTGTGCGTGTTGTGGCTTCACAAATGCTTTGCTGCATACCTCGATTGTAACGAGTGGTTATTTCAGTCAAAGTTGCTCTTCTATCAGCTTGAATCAGTCGGCCCATTCTCCTCTGACCTCTAGCATCAACAAGGCATTTTCGCCCAAAGGACTGCCACATACTGGATGTTTTTCCCTTTTCACACCATTCTTTGTAAACCCTAGAAATGGTTGTGCGTGAAAATCCCAGTAACTGAGCAGATTGTGAAATACTCAGACCGGCCCGTCTGGCACCAACAACCATGCCACGCTCAAAATAGCTTAAATCACCTTTCTTTCCCATTCTGACATTCAGTTTGGAGTTCAGGAGATTGTCTTGACCAGGACCACAGCCCTAAATGCATTGAAGCAACTGCCATGTGATTGGTTGATTAGATAATTGCATTAATGAGAAATTGAACAGGTGTTCCTAATAATCATTTAGGTGAGTGTATATTTCAGCACAAATAGGCCTAGTCCACACGGACACGGGTATTTTTATAACCGGAGTTTTTCCTCCTGCGTTTAAAAAAAAAATCCCGTCCACATGAAAACGCCAAAACATGCTATCAAGCACTCTCAAGAGCATGCCACACCAGCAGGCGGCGATATAACCCAAATTGTAAAGTCACCTTGGCCAATCAGAAGCAGTCAGCAGCGCACAATCTGACGTCAACACAGCGGATGACGGCGCACACTCTGACGTCGCAAGGCAAAAACCCCGGTTATACTGTCCACACGACAACACTGCAACCGGCGTTTCTGAAAATGCTCAGCCTGGCCATAGTTTTCAAAAATGTTCGGTTTCGGTGCCCTGAAACTGCGTTTTCGTGTGGACGAAAGGCCGAACCGTGTAAAAAAAGTCACGGTTATAAAAATACCCGTGTCCATGTGGACAGGGCCATAAACTACTGACAGAAACCTCTGAAGTTGAAATATGAACTAATCACCTTAAGATGGACTTTGTTGTTTTGTGACTCTCTTCAGATACTATAGGGAGCGTGTAAACCAACTTTTCTTTCGGAATCTACATTTTCATGGTCTTTCATCATTCAGTCCCATAGATATGGTCATCTCAATGAAGCTCCATTTTCAGGTTGTTGAATATTACCCATTTTCAGTGCTTGAAAACCAAATGTTGGTGACATTACATTAAGGCTAATAATAAGTGTATTTAAGCAAAATGTCTGAAGAATAAGTAATGCTGAACTTAGAAAGGTATCTTGTTTCCCTCTATCAAAATTGAACAGAACATACCTGTTTGAGTGCCATAAATATATTATTTTTTCCCAAAATGTGCATGCCTGTAACTCAAGAAGTATTAAAGTTACCGAAATATGATATTAGAATTTGGTTCTTGAGAAACTTTTCTTTTGGAATTGTTACTTTTAAGACCCCGTATGTCCAAATTTAGTATCTTTCCCATTTTTAATTTTCAAAAACCAAATGTGGTTTTGTGTTTATCTTGTCATCACTGTTGACATTGTATAGATTTTAAAATATTGCTTATTACTTATAAAGCCCTGAATGGTTTAGCACCTCAGTATTTGAATGAGCTCCTGTTACATTGTAATCCTCTACATCCGCTACGTTCTCAAAACTCAGGCAATTTGATAATACCTAGAATATCAAAATCAACTGCGGGCGGCAGATCCTTTTCCTATTTGGCGCCTAAACTCTGGAATAACCTACCTAACATTGTTCGGGAGGCAGACGCACTTTTTCCAATTTAAATCTAGATTAAAGACCCATCTCTTTAACCTGGCTTACACATAACATACTAATATGCTTTTAATATGCAAATTTGTTAAAGGATTTGTAGGCTGCATTAATTAGGTAAACCGGAACCGGAAACACTTCCCATAACACCCTATGTACTTGCTACATTATTAGAAGAATGGCATCTACGCTAATATTCATCTGTTTCTCTCTTATTCCGAGGTCACCGTAGCCACCAGATCCAGTCTGTGTCCAGATCAGAGGGTCACTGCAGTCACCCGGATCCAGTACTTATCCAGACCAGATGGTGGATCAGCACCTAGAAAGGACCTCTACATCCCTGAAAGACAGCAGAGACCAGGACAACTAGAGCCCCAGATACAGATCCCCTGTAAAGACCTTGTCTCAGAGGAGCACCAGGACAAGACCACAGGAAACAGATGATTCTTCTGCACAATCTGACTTTGCTGCAGCCTGGAATTGAACTACTGGTTTCGTCTGGTCAGAGGAGAACTGGCCCCCCAACTGAGCCTGGTTTCTCCCAAGGTTTTTTTTCTCCATTCTGTCACCGATGGAGTTTCGGTTCCTTGCCGCTGTCGCCTCTGGCTTGCTTAGTTGGGGACACTTCATCTACAGCGATATCGTTGACTTGATTGCAAATAAATGCACAGACACTATTTAAACTGAACAGAGATGACATCACTGAATCAAATGATGAACTGCCTTTAACTGTCATTTTGCATTATTGACACTTATTGTGCATTATTGTTTTCCTAATGAATGTTGTTCAGTTGCTTTGACGCAATGTATTTTGTTTAAAGCGCTATATAAATAAAGGTGACTTGACTTGACAATGCAAATATGTAAATAATAACCGTAACACAGGGTTTAGGAATGAACCGTGTGTAACATCAGACTATTATTGTAGGTAAAGTATGAACAGTATGAAATGCAAAATAAGATTACCCAGGATCCCATTTAATTAGGGTTTAGAATGAACAAGTTTTCATTATTTCAAGTGTAAGAGACCTTCAATGTTTGATGTATTATCAGTGATTCTGCCAAATATGCCCTTTAGTAGTAGACTCTACTTCAATCTATAAACATGCTTCATTACAAACATGCTTCTTTATAGTAATAAAAAAAAAAAATTAATAATCAAGCTGTGGTAAATCTTTATTTGTTGATGTGAATGCAATGCGTGGCGAAAGCAACCACAGTTCCTTTTGAGGCATGGGATTTGTTAAAAAAGTTACAACATTGCATGCTTAAACTCTTAGTAGCTTCAGAAGCTTTAAAATGTAAAACGTCTTCCAAATACCCCTGAAACTGATTTAAATATAGAATATTATATAAATAGACTACAGAGAGCAAGGAGATGTGCCTCAACTTGACCATTTCAGTATATTTTAGCACCCAGACAGATATATTCTATGCAGTTGTTTTGATAGAAGGAAACAAGGTAAAATTCTAATTTCAACATTATTTAATCTTCAGACATTTTTCTTCAAATGCACACAACAATCTGGACATAGAGCCTCATTGAGATCCCCATATCTCTGGGACTGAATAATATAGGGCCTTGAAAATTATGATTACAAAAGAAAAAATATTTAAGAACAAGAATCTAAAATCATATTGTGATATCTTTAATGCTTCTTGAGTTATAGGCATGCAAACTTTGGAAAAAATATTATTTATGGCACTCGGATATGTTGCATGCAGTTGTTTTGACAGAAGGAAATGAGATAAATCTCTAGTTTCGACATTATTTGTACCTCATATTTTTGCAAACTGACTAGTGTGAATTGACAAATTGGAAAACGTGTACAATTTAAAGGTACAGGTTGTAGGACCTGCCACAAGAGGGTGCACTACCAAAACAATAACAGTCGCGTGGCTTGATGACGCTAAGAAGGAGCGTAGAATGATGGGAGTTGTTGTCTTCTACCCAACCGCTGATGGCCATCAATCAGACGGAAAGATAAATCATGGATTTACCGCTAGTTCAACGATTTGCGCGAATAGATTACATACAAATTCAATGCAAAGACATGATCAAACTATGGATCAGACGCGTCCTCGTGCGGGTCTAGAGATGTGTATGCCCCATAATACCAATCTTGTTGATCGTTATAATAGCATACGTTTTCTGTAAAGATACAAATCAAAACAACTCACCTGTCGAGTAAAACACAAGCGAGATCGGCATCTCTTTCTAGTTGAAGTTTATCGCAAAGCTCTCTCCATCTAGAAAATGCAACAACGATATTGATCCTCGCTCTTTCTCTCCTCTTGTCCCAAATTCTTTTTGGGTCGTTTGGTTGGCCCGTACGCTTACATTTACAGGAGCTGTCCTTGTCGACAGAACCAGCGGCAGACAGTAAACAGTAATTATGTTCCATAAATAAGTAACACAATCCACCATAAAATGTGCAAGAAGAAGTAAATAAGGAACTGCTTGAAGCAAGCTAGTGGTTTGCTGGATGCTAGACACTACTTCCGCATATGTCCACAACACTGTTGTCTTGTGGTTTCTACGTCAGTAAAGGCGGTTACAAAGGGTAACTGACGTTATTGACAGGCAACTGCACTGCCCCGTGTCACTGTTTAGAATGGGAATTTTCTCATGATTTACAAGTAGTTTAAAACATTAGAGACATTGTTAGTAATCAGCTGGACAAAATATATACCACTAGCCTAGTGGTTTTTAGATATTTTACTGCAAATATCTTACAAGTTGTACCTTTAACGATTTACTTCTGGAGCCAATATTGAAATTCTAATAATCTCTGGAACTGAAACATGTAGGGCCTTAAAAATAAAGATACCAAAAGGCGTGTTTGTTTAGTTTGTCTAAAAGGACATTAAAATATGTTTAATACTTCGTGAATTACAGAAATGCAAGCTTTGGAGTAAAATTTTAAAGCAATTTCCCCATTTTTGAATGGTCATCATTGGCACATAATCCAACAAAGATTCCTAAAGTCAGCAGATTTTGATAACAGATCTACCAATCTAGCTGTAAAAATAACATTATGATGTTGTCATCTTTATGAACAAATTTTTACCCCTTTGTAATTTGACTCTGAATCTTATCCTCTACAAAATAGTGGATTACTCAGTAAATATTTATCCATGACATGTAATATTCGGCTTTCATCACTATACATTTTTATCTTTCTTCAAAAAAAAAAAATTTGCCCTCTCAGACACTTGTGTTTCCACTAGCGACGTCACTTGCAGTCTTTATTTTTTTATTTTGTTCTATTTATTGATAACTTTTTGTTTGAACCATTTTACAACAGTAGTCAGGTGGTAAAGACAAGAAAAAAAGAAACTAAATTACAATGTCACTTGCAATCGCCACTTGCACTCTCCACTACCTGTGACGTCACTTGCAATCAACACAAATCTTCCGTGTTGCCAATGGAGACTAGATGCTGTGGTGGTGATTAAATTATTAAAACTAAATTAGTAGGCCTACTACTGTAACGTACAGGGTCCTGCAAGAAAAAGACAAGACCGGCAAATCCGTGGCCACAGAACAGCAGAATATGAACGCAATGCGTCTTTCGTTAAGCGTTTTCCTCCTGTATTAAGGATAAGATACATTAAGATGTATTAAGATACATTAAGTTCAATTAAAAGCCCAAATTCGATATATAGTTAATATTTAATGTACTACAAGGCAAGCAGATGGCTATGAACACAATGGGCAAACTTTGTCCTCCCATACAGCAAAACGCTTAAAGGGTAACTAAACCCCTGGTCAGAGCCTGACTCCACCCACTGGCAATATTTGAAAAATGCTGAAAAGTGGGCAGAGCACAGCTGAGATAAAGGGGATGAACTGAGGGTGGGGCTGAGCGGGTGGGACGTGAACCTGAGACCCGCAGTGATGGATTAATTGACAGCTAATTGACAGCTATGGATTAAGAGTCGCTAAAATGGAGAGTGACTGTAGTGACACAAGTAGCTTTGCAACAGAGCGTTTTCATTTGAAGTAGAGGACTTTTCTCCCCCTCCTTCACCTGAAGTGGAGGATGTCGAGGTGTCTGTGAACTGAGCCATATCAATTCGAGCCACTGGCTCAAACTGCTGTCTTAACTCCCGCACCGCGTAAAATGCAGTTTGCACACTCTAGCTCTAGATGGGAACTCGCGGTCTTCCAGGCCAAGTGCATGCAACCACTGACGCCTAATTTTTAAAGTCTGCTGGAAAACTATGCAGTCCGGCAGTGCTGTCGCAACCAGCAACACTACACATACGTACAATACTGTACTAAATACAGATAAATCTACGCCAACTTGAAGCTATCCTAACTGATGCAATACTATGCTACTAACTATGCTTCAAACAATACTGACATTACACTAACAACTATGCTAATTAACTACATAGGCTACACAAAATAATCTAAATAACTATATAAAAGACAGCTAAATAGATGCTATAATAGTCTATCCTGGTCGTTTTCAATACTCGCAATTTAAACTCCTCTCACTCCAATGACTACAGTGATTTTGACGGAACAAGATGGTTTTATACTGCCAAGGGCGTGGTAACTCGTACCAAGGGGCGTGGTGAGCTGGAAACTGCTTATGTCACCTGCCACCGCTTACGTCACTTGCCACCGCAACATCCAATAGGAAAAATCAACTGCAGTAGCCACCGTTCAACCTGAAGAGGGCAGCACTCAGACGTTTTTACACCATATATTGTAGAATTAAAACACTTTATACTCAAATCTCAAAAAAGTTACTCGAATCAATGAACAGCACTAATAAAGCCCCATTCTTATTCAATTTTTTCAATTCAAGTTTATTTGTATAGCGCTTTTTACAATACAAATCGTTACAAAGCAACTTTACAGAATATTATGTTTCTACAATATTTAGTAGTAGCTAGTAGTTTGTGCACGTTTGACAGGATTTTAGAAAAAATAAAAAATAATAATAATAATACAAGACGTAGTCAGCTAGACGATGAACTATCAATATTATTCATTAATAGTTATCATATGATGCAGTCACACATGTAGCAATAATTGTTAGTTCTGTTTGTTGATTCAAGGTTAGGATCATCTGGGGTCCTCTGAGGGTCAGCATCATCTCTTCTCAGGTGTTCTGGATCCAGACTGGAGCTTGTGTAAATCCTAGTTACCACGGGATGTAAATCCCGTGGCAAAACATAGAAACAAAATAGAGACATCATTAGTATAGCTGCTGATCCAACAAAGTAAAATTAGTTTAACCCAAGCTAAAGAATAAAAATGCACATTTGATCAGATGCAACTACACTCACAATTTAAAAGATACATTTTTCATATGCTTGGCGAAAGAGATGTGTTTTTAATCTAGATTTAAACAGAGAGAGTGTGTCTGAACCCCGAACATTATCAGGAAGGCTATTCCAGAGTTTGGGAGCCAAATGTGAGAAAGCTCTACCTCCTTTAGTTGACTTTGCTATCATAGGAACTACTAAGGTCACAGCGTTTTGTGACCTTAGGGAGCGTGATGGGTTGTAACGTGGTAGAAGGCTAGTTCGGTACGCAGGAGCTAGACCATTTAGGGCCTTATAGGTAAGTAATGATAATTTGTAACTGATTCGGAACTTAATAGGTAGCCAGTGCAGAGACTGTAAAATTGGGGTAATATGATCATATTTTCTTGACCTCGTAAGGACTCTAGCTGCTGCATTTTGGACTACCTGTAGCTTGTTTATTGAAGATGCAGGACAACCACCTAGAAGTGCATTACAATAGTCCAGTCTAGAGGTCATGAATGCATGAACTAGCTTTTCTGCATCAGAAACAGATAACATGTTTCGTAGCTTGGCAATGTTTCTAAGATGGAAGAATGCAGTTTTTGTAACATTGGAAATATGATTTTCAAAAGACAAATTGCTGTCTAATATAACACCCAGATTTCTGACTGTAGAGGAAGTAACAGTACATCCGTCTAGTTGCAGATTGTAATCTACAAGATTCTGTGTAGTGTTTTTTGGTCCAATAATTAATATCTCTGTCTTATCCGAATTTAATTGGAGAAAATTATTTGTCATCCAATCTTTTACATTTTTAACACACTCTGTTAGCTTAGATATTTGGGAAGTTTCATCTGGTCTCGTTGAGATATATAGCTGAGTATCATCAGCATAACAGTGGAAGCTAATTCCGTATTTTCTAATAATATTACCAACATGTATATTGAAAATAGAAGGGGACCTAGGATGGATCCTTGTGGCACTCCATATTTTACTGATGATAAATGAGATGACACCCCATTTAAGTAAACAAAATGGTAGCGATCGGACAGGTAGGATCTAAACCATCTTAGAGCCTGCCCTTGAATACCTGTATAGTTTTGTAATCGATCTATGAGTATGTCATGATCTATGGTGTCGAACGCAGCACTAAGATCAAGTAAGACTAGAAATGAGATGCAGCCTTGATCTGACGCAAGGAGCAGGTCATTTGTAATTTTAACAAGTGCAGTTTCTGTGCTATGGTGGGGCCTAAAACCCGACTGAAATTCTTCATACAGATCATTTTTATGCAGGATGGTGCTCAGTTGAGCAGACACAACTTTTTCTAAAATTTTAGACATAAATGGAAGATTTGAAATAGGCCTATAATTTGCCAGTACACTAGGATCTAGTTTTGGTTTCTTAATAAGAGGCTTGATAACCGCCAGCTTGAATGGTTTTGGGACGTGACCTAAAGATAACGACGAGTTAATGATATTGAGAAGCGGTTCTTCGGCTACAGGTAACAGCTCTTTTAGTAATTTAGTGGGTACAGGATCTAATAAACATGTTGTTGGTTTAAATACAGTGATAAGTTTATTTAGCTCTTCCTGTCCTATAGTTGTAAAGCACTGCAGTTTATCTTTGGGTGCGATGGATGAAACTGAAGGGTTAGACGCTGTATAATCTACATTCGCTATTGTATTTCTAATGTTATCTATTTTATCAGTGAAGAAATTCATAAAGTCATTACTATTTAACGTTGGTGGAATATTTGAATCAGGTGGCGTCTGGTAATTTGTTAATTTAGCCACTGTGCTAAATAAAAACCTTGGATTGTTTTGGTTATTTTCTATGAGTTTGTGGATATGCTCTGCCCTAGCAGTTTTTAGAGCCTGTCTATAGCTGGACATACTGTTTTTCCATGCAATTCTAAAAACTTCCAAGTTAGTTTTTCTCTCACAGATCATTAACTAAAAAAAGTTGGTTTAGGGTTTAGTTACTCTTAGTTGACTCAACGTATATACAGACCAGCAAATATGAATGTGCATTATGAAATGCATTGTGATTTTAAAAGGATCAACTCCGTACAGGTAAGCAGACGAGTACAGAATGCAGTGCGTTAAATTGTACATTAAACGTTTTCCTCCTATAGAAAATAATTATAAATAAAACACATAATGTAGCTTAATGGACAAAGAAAGTGATATAAATGAGTTGTAGACAGTTTATTCTATATGGAAAAATGCTTAACGCGAAACTTTGCGTGTTGCGTTTATTCTGGGCTCACGTGCTTGCCTGTACATATTAGTTATGTATTTTAATAATATAGAGAAGCATATTGAGTTTGGCCTTAATCATCTTAATCCATTATGCCACATTTTGCTGTATTTGAGAAAAATACTATATGCATATTCATTAAAATAATGAACTGTTCATATTCTGGTGTTCTGGCCACGGATTTGCCTTGTCTTGTCTTTTTTCTTGCAGGACCCTGTACGTTATAGTACTAAATTAGGTTTAATCGTTTCATCACCACCACAGCGTCTTGTCTCCATTGGCAACATGGAAGATTTGTGTTGATTGCAAGTGATGTCACAGGTAGCGGAGAGTGCAAGTGGCGATTGCAAGTGACATTGTTATTTAGTTTCTTATTTCTTGTCTTCGCCACCTGGCAACTGTTATAAAACATTGTGAGATTCAAACAAGTAATAAAAAAAGAGTGCAAGTCTGAGAGTGCAAGTGCAAGTCTGCAGCCAGACCCTCTTGCTGAATCTCTCAGTACACTGATCATGTTAGGGCAGAAGCTGTGATTGTCATGCGTATCTTTCAGTGAAGCATGATTCTGTGATCAGCAGTAAATCTCCATCCGAAGGCCAGAGAGGGGATCTCACGCTGAAACTCCAAATACATGTGACAGAAGAGTCCAGGAAATACCTGTCGCTGCAGCTCAATAAACAGAAGATTTAACTGCTTTCACTGATTCAACGAGACTAACTAAAGAAAATGAAAGTTTTTTTTTTTTTTTTTAACCAGGGTTTAATTTTTTTTAGCAATAAAAAAAGATTCACCTTCTGCACCTTCAGTATTTGGACACCTACACTTCCCCCCTACCATTAAGTTACAGTCTTCAAACTGTTGAAGTCTTCATAGGGGCCAGACAAATGTTTGTAATTTAAAAAAATTTAACCATTATATATTTTACATAATTACACACTGTTTAGCGTGTGTGTGTGTGTGTGTGTGTGTGTGTGTGTGAGAACTAAAGGAGGATCTAACTGTCGGGGGAGGATTCAGACATTAGATTAACAGTCAGAATGTTTTTTGGTGGACAGTATTACTTCCTCAGACACCTAAAGAAAATGATTCACACATTTGTTTTGTTCTGTTTGTGCTTCTGGCGTCTGATTGGTAAGTTATTAAATATTTTACAGCTTCATTCTGCTTCAGAGCAATAAACTAATGCTACTGTTCAAAAGTATTTTAATCTACTTAGGATTCAGATTCAGATTCATTCTATTTGTGTTTTCAATTTGCATGCATCAGAAATCATGGGAAATATACATAATGTTTTACATTAAATTTAATTGAAAAGTAATGAACATTTTTAAAATTGTAAAAGTATAATAGAGACACAGAAATCACATTAAAACTTTTTTTAGGGTGGATGGGTTGGGGTGTTCAATATTACATTTAACTGATTGTTAAACATGATGTTGCAACTCTTTCCCAGCCTATATATATATATATATACAGTACAGACTAAAAGTTTGGAAACATTACTATTTTTAATGTTTTTGAAAGAAGTTTCTTCTGCTCATCAAGCCTGCATTTATTTGATCAAAAATACAGAAAAAAATGTAATATTGTGATATATTATTACAATTTAAAATAATTGTTTTTAAATTTATTATACTTTAAATTATCATTTATTTATGTGATGCAAAGCTGAATTTTTATGATCATTATCACATGATCCTTTAGAAATTATTCTAATATGATGATTCATTATCAAAGTTGGAAACAGTTCTGCTGCTTAATATTTTTTCAGAACATGTGATACTTTTTTAGGATACTTTGATGAATAAAAAGTAAACAAAAAAAAGCTATGTTTTTAAAATATGAATATTTTGTAATAACTATACAGTACTGGTCAGTAATTTGGGGTCAGTAATTTTTTTTCTTTCTTTTTTTAAAATAAAACCAATACTTTTATTCAGCAAGGATGTGTTCAATTGATAAAAAGTGATAGTAAAGAATATATATTATTAGAATTTTTTTTTATTTTGAATAAATGCAGTTCTTTTTAACCTTTTATTCATCAAATATATTAGACAGCAGAACTGTTTCCAACACTCATAATAAATCAGAATATTAGAATGATTTCTAAATAATCATGTGATAGACTGAATGTTAATGAATGGAGTAATGAGGCTGAAAATTCAGATTTGCATCACAGGAATAAATTATTTTTTTAAAGTATATTCAAATAGAAAACTATTATTTTAAGTTGTAATAATATTTCACAATATTACTGTGTTTGCTGTATTTTTGATCAAATAAATGCAGACTTGATGAGCAGAAGAAACTTCTTTCAAAAACATTAAAAATAGTAACGTTTCCAAACTTTTGGTCTGTACTGTATATATATATATATATATATATATATATATATATATATATATATATATATATATATATATATATATATATATTTGCCGCAGTAAAAAAATACAGCAGTAATAAGCAACTGTAAAAGTGATGTTAATTCATTGGTCAAAATGCAGTAAAACTATGAGTGGGATACTGTGAGCTGGATTTATCATATATAAAAAATATCCCATTCATAGATAGATTGAACGTGAGCAGCATTAATAAACTTGTACTTTCATGCTTGAACTTGTGTAACTTTACTCTTGTATTTTACTGCACAGCTGATAAAACACCATAACAATGAAATGAGTGTCTGTCTCTGCTGCTGTTCTTTAAATACACATTTTACAAATGAAACAACAGGAAGTTAATCTGTGTAAAATCTGTTTATTCTCCAGGTGTGTTTAGTGATTCAGTGTCAGTGACGGAGGGAGATACTGTCACTTTATTCAATGATCTTACTGAAATACATGAAGATGATGAGATAGTGTGGAAATATGGAGCTGAAAACACTCTGATAGCTGAAATCAGGAGAGCTGCTGGAATCCTCAACACATCTGATGTTCCTGACGGGAGATTCAGAGACAGACTGAAGCTGGACAGACAAACTGGATCTCTGATAATCACAAACATCACAACTCAACACACTGGAGAATATCAACTAGAGCTACGTGGAGCAAAACTGACATCAAAAGCATATACTCTTTCTGTCTATGGTGAGCAGAGATCATTTTTGTGTCTTTATACACTATTTTATATTTTTTACGTACTGAATTTTTAAATCATTTTATTGTTTAAGACGACACACTCACACTCACTGTGGACACAAAACCATTTTTAAATGCATCAAATGAAAAATGGGACTATTGATTCGATTTATCCAGATCCTTTATCCTTTTAACCCATATTTTCAGCTCGTCTGTCTGTTCCTGTCATCATCAGTAACTCTTCACAATGTTCATCTTCATCATCATCTTCATCACAGCAGAATTGTTCATTGTTGTGTTCAGTGGTGAATGTGGGTCATGTGACTCTCTCCTGGTACAAAGGAAACAGTTTATTGTCCAGCATCAGTGTGTCTGATCTCAGCATCAGTCTCTCTCTACCTCTGGAGGTGGAATATCAGGATAAAAACAGCTACAGCTGTGTGATCAACAATCCCATCAGAAACCAGACCACACATCTGGACATCACACATGTTCAGGTATGACAGAGCTGATATTAGTTGATGTTGGTGCTGATATTTAAGTTTATTGACTGAGCTGATCTCAGTTTGATGTTTTTATTCCTCAGACTCTGTCCACTGTTGTGGTTTTACTGAAACTGTGATCCGATTGGTCCTCTCTGCTCTGGTGGGCGTGGCTTCAGCAGCTGTTCTGGTTTATGACATCAGATCCACAAGAGGACGAAGGATCTGAGGATCCTCAAATGCAAACTGTGTGTTTTACTTTGTTAATATTCATTTATTCATTCATTCTCCATTAATAATAATGTATTTAATCATTTTATTTTTTTATTTAATCATAATAATTTACAATAATCATTATAGTCATTTATATACCTATTTTATTGATTCATTTATGGATTAGTATTTTATATTATATTGTTGTTTTTACCATTGTTTAGTCTTGACTGTGTTTCAAGGGCTGTTTGTCTTCATGAATAAGAGATACGAGGGATGTTTATTGAAACTCAAGGTTTATGGGATGTTGTTTTGAAGCAGTTTTGATATAACACTTCTTTTTGAATTTGTGCTGGTCAGACGACGTCTAAGCATTGATTTAAACATACACATCTTCACTGAGTTTTTCCTCAGGCAACTTCTTGGCTGACAGAAGACTGTTAATAGACTTATTTTTAACAGGTCTTTGGTATTCGATATTACTTTGCTGATGAGTTGTTCTGTTACCAGACAAAACTGATTTTCTGAAGGGATCTGGCATATAGGGTTGGATATTAATATCCGGCGTGGAGGCATGATCTATCAGAATGGATACATATGCAAAAATATTTATTTATTTTAGTTTTACTACATTTCCAAAGATGTTAAATACCTGTTTTTTGCCTTACCGTTGTGGTGTATGGAGTGAAGTAATTTAAAGCAATTTTATATAAGGCAGCGACATGACTTAAAATTTGAAAATGATTTTTTTTGCTTTAGACTACTCCGTGCCACACATGACTTTTCCCTTGGCCCAAGTACTGCAAAGAATGACGGCCCGGAAGTGGCCCAGAACTGGATTAAAGACTCGGGCCACACATGGGCCATAACCAGCCCGAATCTCAGCCAGTTAATCAGCCTTAGCTGGCCCTTAAGTAAACCAGAATCCCCGAATCTGAGCCACACCTGAGACTTATTTAGCCCAGACCCAACCCAGACAGCAAGCAGTGCTGGGCCAACACTATATTGCTGTCTGGGAATTTTAATATTTCATATTATTACATTGTATATTCAAGTACACCCGGCTGCAGCCTGCAGATCAAGGCGGGGCTGCACCTGGGGTGTGGTTGCACGTGCAGCCCGCCCCACACCTACTCTGATTGGTTCAATCGTCTTTCATTGACTTACATGATAGGAAATGTGTGCGTAGTTAGTGTAGGATGGAGAATGCTGTTTAAAAAGCTAAAAACACTGTACAGTTTTACAAAGCCTTTACTATAATGCAGTTTTTTTCACGTCACTTTTTTTATTGTTAACTTGACTCACTATGTCTGATTTATTGAATCAAGAGATGTTAGCTGCTGCAAGTTTACTCTTCTTGACCAGATTAATTCACAAATTAATAATTGGGACATTCTAAAAGCACGCTTAACGTTAAATTAGGCTACGTGGCTTTATGCATTAAAACTGTGTTTTAAAAAGACCAAACTCAGTAAACAAATTATTAATAAAGCATTCTATTCACAGACAAGCAGATATGAACACAGAATACGAACACAAAGCGTTTAATTTCCACCCATAACCTGCTTGTCTGTAAATAAAATGTGTTATTAAAAATGTTTACTGAGTTTGGTCTTTTTAAAACAGGTTTTAATGCATTAGGCCATGGTATGCGTTTTCCTTTCAGTCTAATGGTTTTCTATGGGAGGAAAACGCTTAACACGTAATTAAACACATTGCATTCTTATTCTAGACTCATCTGCCTGTCAGTGAATAGAATGCTTTATTATTAATTTGTTTACTGAGTTTGGTCTTTTAAAAACACTGTTTTAATGCATTAAGCCACATTAAACGTAGAATGTCCCGAATCATTCCTGCTGATTGAAAAGAATCGGCTCAATGGTCACAAAATGGATATCGGAGAAGATACCAATTTAATATAAATAGATGATACTTTATAAAGTTTATCTCAATATTTGACAGTGGCTGTGAGACTGCACTAAAATAAGAGCACAATTATCATTAAATCGTGTTCGTTACTATAGCAACGGTTTACAGGTATGTCCTTTCAGAATAATCACTGGCCGATAGAAATAAAAGTTTATCGATTTCTTCACTTTCAAATAACGAGGAGCAGCATATTTTCCTGAAATAAAGGGGAGAAAAAGGTCTATGTTTTGCAATGTAGTAAAGAAAATTAAAAGTTTCATAAAAATTGAATTGGCAGACACATTAGAATATTGCAGTGTCATTTATCAACTGCATGATGGATAATTATATGTAACAATAATTGTCTTTTCATGCTATATAAATTAAAACAGTAATGATATACCCCTTTCATTTTCCTTTCTCATACTCTGATGATATGAAATAATCATATGTTCTAAAATTATTTAATTCATAATTCATTCTTCTATCTGAAGACCTGATCGTCTTACTGTGGATAATCAGCCCAATTAATTTACTATATGTGTATGTTAGCCTAAAGATCAGCTTAATTTAACAAAACAATCATTTCAGGGACATGGCGAGTTACAGGCTAATGTTTTATTTTTCTTCTTTTGTGCATTATGAAGGCTTTGTAAAACTGTACAGCGTTTTTAGCTTTTTAAACAGCGTTCTCCGTCCTACACCAACTACGCACACATTTCCTATCATGTAAGTCTATGAAAGACGATTGAACCAATCAGAGTAGGTGTGGGGCGGGGCTGCACGTGCAACCCCGCCCCAGGTGCAGCCCCGCCTCGATCTGCAGGCTGCAGTCGGGTGCTTCTCTGTATATTACTATGATCACAATTATACATTTTGTGACATGCTTTAATGTACACACAATCTACACTGAAAAAAACAAGTAAATTTACTTAATTTTTATTTGGCAAGTTTTTGCACAAGCATTTTTCAAGTAAATTTCACACATTTGGAAAGTATAAATCTACTTAACTAAGTTAAGTAAAAATAAAAAAATGAATAAGTACATGTAACTTGACCTGTTAAATTTTGAGTAAATTTAAATTAAATTATATTAAATTATACTAAATATTAATTGCATTTAAGTGACTTAAAGTGCATTCAGGCTAACAAAGTGGTAGAGCATTGCTTTAACAAGCCCAAGGTTGGGGGTTTGATTCACCGGGAACACATGATAGGTGAAAATTGTTAGCCTGAATGGCTAACAATCTATTTATCTATTTCAATAGATTTTTTCAGTCAGCGAAATAATTGGGTGGCAAATAGCATGCATATATAGACTTTATTATTATTTTTTTTGGCCTGTACAATTAATAGTGTTGGGAAAAGTCTTACCCCCAATTTCCACCAGATGCGTAACGGCTGCGTTACGGCTCCGGCACGGCGGCGGAGTCAATAGGTTTCCATTAAAGTCAATGAGTGTATTTCCACTGAATGCGTTACAGCATGCAGCTGCAGGGGCAGAGTATGCAGGACAGGAAGTCGAGTGACAAAACAGAACAGCCAGAAACAAAATAAAAGATCCGTTTAATTTTCAAAATAAAATACACCGCGCTCATATTTCCCTACACTACACCTTGAAAACGTCATAATGGGCGGAGACAGGCTTGTTGAAGTTTTAACCCTGTTGACATGATGGATGAAGAAATGAAAAGAGAAAAGAAAAGAGTTCTATCCTATACTCCTTCGGATGGAAAACTGTTCCTGGTTTGGTAGTTCTGTTTATAGAAACTACATATCGCGCGATCACACCAGAATTCGCGAGATTACATGGGGCATCGTGACATCAGCTGTCAGTCATGACCGCAGCCGTTCCGCAACAAATACGGACCTGGTGGGAAAACGAGTCTTTGGCTTGATTTCTCATTTTGTCGTTTGGGGTTTAAAAAACGGTTTATGGCTTCAATATTTCATTCGCACTTGTGGGCGGTGCTGAAACGCTCCTTTCATCTGATTGGTCGAATCGCTCCGCCTTCAACTCGGTCTTTCATTCTTTCAGAATAAGAGTCTTATAAGAGTAATGTCTGAAACCACCGCTCACTGTTAATTAACATAATATTTGAATCAGATGTTGCTGCGCACATAATTCGTGCTGCTGTGACTTGCAAGTCACCCCTTTAAATTATTTGTAGGTTATAGTATTGTATGAATATTCTCCCACTGTAAATACAGTGCAAATAGTTCTGTCTCCTTGGATAAAAGTGAAGTGGAAATAAAAATCAATAATAGACTGAACCGTTCCATGATAATATGTCTGTAACATTTACCACTCTCATCTTTTAAGTCAAAAGGCACTAGGTAGGTGTGTGTGACATTAATAATTAATTGGGAAAATTAATATAGTTAAATTTATTAAATAAATTAGTAATATTAGTTTTATTACATACTAAATTTAATGACGTTTTTCTTTTAGTCTTCTTTGTTGGCCTTGAGAAAGCCAACATATATTTGAACATTATTATCATTTATTATGAGAGTAATTGACACCGACTAAAATTTGAATGTTTCACCAAATTCAGCTGGGATCTTCAGACTCGTTGCTGTAACTGGTCAGACTTTTTCCTTCTCAAAAAATCCTAGTGACTTTCATTATCTGAGCAATGAAGGTCTTACACTTAATGTCCACTAGAGGGGGAGACAGGATTTATATTTATGTAAGTTTAAATGACAGATAAATACATTAATTTCATGTGTACTACCATGAATATGCCATATCTGTGTAACACAGGTTATTCAATGATAGATGGGGTGGGAGGGGGGTATACCTTAGCTCAATGATAGCTGTATAATATAAAACAACATTAACTACTGCAGCTGGTGCCAAATAAAAATGATTACATTTTGGAAGAATGCAAGTCAAATGTACTTGCACAAATGACTTGCTGTTACATAATACCCCTTATGCGTTGTTGGGGTGGTTTTCGTCCACTAGGGGGTAAAGTTGAGTCTTATTTTGGCCACAACTTTCTCTGTGTTTCAGCTAATGGAATGATTTTTGGTGACAAATCTTATTTTGGCACATATTTTGGGAAAATGCTTGAAATTTTTCAAAAACTCAACAGTACACTGTGGGCAAATTCACGACCCTTTCGTTATGTTCGGGATGAAAACACCCACTAAATTAAACTGCTGTAAAAATGTATCGGATAATGATTTTTTTTTTTTTTTTTGCATAAATCTATTAATCAACCTCAGTCCAGATCAAAACTACCAAATGTTTAAAAAGAAATCCAAGATTTTTACTTTTTAATTACCAAGGTCATAAATGATGTCACTGATTTGGGAAGAAAAAACACACAAAATTACATATTTTCAATATAAAAAGTGATTGTGGACTGGAAATTTTTTTACCTTTTATGACAGTCTTTGGCATGTCAAAGAAAAAGAACAAGATTGGCTTTGATGTATTGTTAGTTTTTGTGCAGCATTAGATTTTAATTTTTTTCTCCCTCATTTATTGTTGGTGGCTGTTTTTGCCCCATTGATTTCCATTATAACGACATGATTTGATTGCAAAGCCATGACACCATAAAATCACGCACTCTTGATTGTTGGTGGTTTTCCCTGTTGGGAAGAGGTAACATTTATTATTTTTACAGTTGATCACTAGGTGGGACCATTAACCCTTTAGATAGGCCTGTGCAAAAAAGGCTTAGTTTCTGGCTTGTATATGGAGTTATATGGAGTTTAACAGCAAATTATAGTGTGAGTGTGTGTGTGTGTGTGTGTGTGTGTGTGTGTGTGTGTGTGTGTGTGTGAGAGAGAGAGAGAGAGAGAGAGAGAGAGAGAGAGAGAGAGAGAGAGAGAGAAAGAGTGTGAGAGAGACCTTTGTGCACTTACCTTGATGTATCTGAAAAAATACAAATATTCACCTCATGCTCTCAGAACTACATGGAGTAAACAATAAAAAAAGAAGTGTGTTTATGCACCTGCTGCACAAGAACAATGCACAAGGAATACATAATAATTTTTATTTGGCACCAGCCCCAGTTAATGTTGACAGTTAGCAGGAGTGTGGTGGGGTGCGAGGTCTGTTTTGACCAATGGATGGAGACCTCAAGGCAGTGGCCTAAATGCTGATCTGAAGATTTTGTCTTTATAGATTACAGTTTACGTTGTACTTACTGAAGTACACCTCTGCATGCAGACACCCAACTGTACAAATTCATTTATAGATTTAAAACCCAGTCCTGAACCTGGAGAACCATCTTCTGCAGAGTTCAGTTCCAACACACTTGCTTGGACATTGCTACTTGTAGAAAATCCTGCTGTGATCCGATTGGCTGACTGAGTCTTGATAAAGAGCACCTGTGGCCCCTTACTAATTATGTTTCAGTCTCCTTTTGTTTGAACCAAAAGCTGTTGTTCAGACATGGCTTGTGTGGAATTGTTGCGTTGTTGACTATGTAAGTTTCCTTCTTGATTTGATCTAGTTTAAATGATTGTGTTTGATATGAGATATTGAATTCTAGTTATGTTTAGTAGCTCTTTAATGTTATACTCATTTGATTGTTAAAGCTGATTTCAGATGTATGATTTAAAGTTTGCTATTGTGTTTGTATTTATTAATGGTTTTGTTTATGGGTTTTAGAAACCAACAATTACCATCACTGCCACCTGTGAAATGTCTACTCCTGTATGTCACTACAAATAAACTGGGAAAAGTACTTGATGACTGAATGAGTTATTATGGACCCACCATTCCAGTAGCAACAGCCAAATCAGCCTAAATTTCTGCACCACTGATCCTGAAGACCTTGCTTCGCTTAGGTGTGTTTATTTGGGGTAGCTAAACTTTACAGGACACTGGCCATCCAGGAGCAAGACTGAGAGTCGTGACATTAGCACTTTACATTGTGCACGTGATTTATCAACACCGAGTACATCTTAAAATGTACAGCTCATGAAAAATCAAAGTTCCAGATGGACAAACATTAAATGCATAAACCAGTGTGAATAAAAAATAAATCTTAAAATAAATTTGGAGGTAGGTTGAAAAAGCCAGAATGGGAAGTTTTAAGTACAGCTTGAAGTTTATTCTTGTACACAGATATGGCATATTCATTGTAGTACACATGAAATTCATGTATTTGTCATTTAAACTTACATAAATAGAAATCCTGTCTCCCCCTCTAGTGGACATTAAGTGTAAGACCTTCATTGCTCAGATAATGAAAGTCACTAGGATTTTTTGAGAAGGAAAAAGTCTGACCAGTTACAGCAACGAGTCTGAAGATCCCAGCTGAATTTGGTGAAACATTAACATTTTAGTCGTTGTCAATTACTCTCATAATAAATGATAATAATGTTCAAATATATGTTGGCTTTCTCAAGGCCAACAAAGAAGACTGAAAAAAAACATCATTCAATTTAGTATGTAATAAGACTAATATTACTAATTTATTTAATAAATTTAACCATATTAACTTTCCAAATTAATTATTAATGTCACACACACCTACCTAGTGCCTTTTGACTTAAAAGATGAGAGTGGTAAATGTTACAGACATATTATCATGGAACGGTTCAGTCTATTATTGATTTTTATTTCCACTTCACTTTTATCCAAGGAGACAGAACTATTTGCACTGTATTTACAGTGGGAGAATATTCATACAATACTATAAACTACAAATAATTTAAAGGGGTGACTTGCAAGTCACAGCAGCACGAATTATGTGCGCAGCAACATCTGATTCAAATATTATGTTAATTAACAGTGAGCGGTGGTTTCAGACATTACTCTTATAAGACTCTTATTCTGAAATATTGAAAGACCGAGTTGAAGGCGGAGCGATTCGACCAATCAGATGAAAGGAGCGTTTCAGCGCCGCCCACAAGTGAGAATGAAATATTAAAGCCATACACCGTTTTTTAAACCCCAAACGACAAAATGAGAAATCTAGCCAAAAACTCGTTTTCCGTTTGTTAGACTTAATGGAATAACGAATAAACGAGCCATTTTTCAATTTCTCGTTATTGAATTCACTTGAATCCTCTTGAGTCTTTTCGTTTTCTGTTTTTTTAATTGAAAACGGATTTGGAATGGACGGAAGATACCCTGATTTACCGGGGTCCGTGTATATTTTGGTCATTTGATTTTCTATTTAAAAATAAATAAAGATAAATGAGAAACGGTTTGATTTTCGTTTTTTCGTTTTGTTTAAGAAACGGAAAACGAAAATTTTGCTGGATTTTTCGTATTTTTGTTTGTGGGTAAAAAATGATATTATGCTTTAATATTTGTTTGAATGTGTGGGCGGCGCTGAAACGCCCCTTTCATCCTTCTGTACTGCACCGACAAGCGGCAACCGCAAGCTCAGTTCATTTACACCAGGAGAGAAGCGGCAGACAGCAGAGCATATTAATCCCGCGGATTCTATACTAGTGGTGCTTGCAAGCTTTATATATATATATATATATATATATATATATATATATATATAATATATATATATATAAATTTTTTGACCAAACAGAAATTAATTTATTCAATGACATTTGAATTTTACTGTAGGCCTATATGATCTACAATGACATGAAATATGCGGATTTTTAGCCTACTAATTTTATTCTATACCTATTTAAGAAAAACCTCACAAGTAGCCTATGTTTTCATTTGCTATTACAAACAACAGCAACTGAAGCTTTATCTTGTAGTGTAGTCTGCTGCACTTCTCTGATCGGCGGATCCCGATCCACACCTTCCATCCCGAAAACAGGGGAAAGAGCTTCAGCTCCGTCAGTTTGGATCGTAAAACACCCTAAATAACACGAAAACCTTACAAAACTCAACACGATGTGCTTTCTGCCATCTCGGTCTACATTAACTTCTTTCTGAAACGTCAGAAATGAACCAGGCTCATGCATCAGACGAACCATGTCTAGCTGGACATGTCTACTTTTAAAATAATCCATTTAAATAGAAAAATAATAATAATAATTTTATATTTAGGCCTATGTAATTCAAATGAAACCAAGGAGAGGTGCAGTGTTTCCCATCTGAACTCATTATCTGTAATGATGTCACACCATCACTATATTCATACTGTCATCTACAGAATTCGTGAATTCAGTTCATAATTCTAAGTAGCCTATAGCCTATAATTAAAACATTTAAAGTAGACTAATTATGGGGAAAACTTAACTTATTTTAATATAAATTTTATTATAAATGTGGGGTTGGGTTTTTCCTATTTTATTTTATTTTTTATGAATGGCCTAGAATAAAATAAATAAAAATTAAAATAATTAAAATAATAAAGTTGTCAAGTCTGCTTTGTCAATAACATGCAGCAGCTGGAAAATTATAATATTTTTTATTTTATTATTAATTTAATTAATTAATTAATTAATTATTATTGTTATTATTATTATTTTATCTTGCAAGCACCACTAGTATAGAATCCGCGGGATTAATATGCTCTGCTGTCTGCCGCTTCTCTCCTGGTGTAAATGAACTGAGCTTGCGGTTGCCGCTTGTCGGTGCAGTACAGAAGGATGAAAGGGGCGTTTCAGCGCTGCCCACACATTCAAACAAACCACATTCAAAAAAATCAAATGACCAAAAGATACACGGACCTACCGGGACCAGAAAATGGTCCGTGTATCTTTTGGTCATTTGATTTTCTATTTAAAAATAAATAAAGATAAATGAGAAACGGTTTGATTTTCGTTTTTTCGTTTTATTTAAGAAATGCAAAACGAAAATGTAGCTGGATTTTTCGTATTTTTGTTTGTGGGTAAAATTTTTTTTTTTTTTTTTTTTTTTTTTTTTTTATTATTGCAAAAAGGGTACAAATCACATGTGATTAGCCATAATATACATAACACACAAAAAACACAGAGGTAAACAGAAAATAAAATAAAATAGCCAGGGGAAGCTTACAAAGTGAAAGAGGACCATATGTTAATAGTTTTAACAGCCTTTTTGTTGTTTGAGCCAGAAATCAGATTAATATAATGTTCAACTTCATGGATAAAAAGTACAAAACAAGGTTTTTTAGAGCTGAATTTACATTTATGAATGTGAAATTTTGCCAAAAGTATTAATAAATTTATAATGAAGTACGTTTTTTCTTTACTTAGACTTTTATAAAAGCAAAAAATAACATCCTTCCACAATAAGGCAAAGTCTTTATAAATATGGTCAATGATGAATCTGCTGAGGTTTTGCCAAAATGTTCTGGTGTGTGGGCAATACCAAAAGAGGTGCAAAACAGTTTCAGGGTGGTCTTCACAAAAAGAACAGTTTGTATTGATGTCCCTTTTAAATTTAATCATGTAATGATTAGCAGGGTAATATCTGTGAATTATTCTGAAAGATACTTCTTTCACCTTGTTTACTAATAAATATCTGTGAGGAATCATCCAAACCTTTTTCCAGTCAATGTCATTTACAAATTGGTTCCAATAAAATGTAACATTTGGAATAGAAACAATCTCTTTCTGAAATAATGCACGAATGTTCTTATTATTATGTGGAAGTTGGGAAAAACAGATTCTTCCAACTGGTGAGTCAGCCACATCAGGGAGGGAGACAGAAGTAGGTGGAAGTCTGCCAGTATACTTAAAAAGCATGATTGTGCCTGATGGAATGGCGTCAAATACGATTGCGAATTCTTTTCGGCGTAACAGGAATGTTATATGTTGATAGAAATTCTGTATAGGAGAAAAGTCGCCCTTCTGCATTAAATAACTGGTCCACCAGCAGAATCTGATTACGTACCCAACTCTCAAAATAAAAAGACTTGTTCTTATATGAAATATCTCTGTTATTCCAAATTAGATACCTGTGGGGTGAGAAATTATGCTTGTAAATAAGAGACCAAGCTAAAAGGACCTGCTTATGAAAAGTGGACAGTTTTACAGGGAGTTTGTCTACATTGTATTTACATTTCAAAATAAAGTCCAGACCACCAAAACGAGAGAATATATAATGGGGAATAAAATTCCAAATCGAATCGGGGTTTTTAAGAAAATGCTTAGCCCAATTAATCTTAAAGGTATTATTTAGAGTATTGAAGTCCAAAAAATTGAGCCCACCAGATTCATATTTATTCATAACAACACTTTTTTTGATATAGTGGATACGATTTTTCCAGATGAAGTCAAAAAGCATTTTATCAATGTCTTTACAGATTTTACTGTCCAAATGTAAAGAGAGAGCTGCATATGTAAGCCGGGATATTCCTTCAGCCTTGGTAAGCAACACTCTGCCTTTTAGAGATAAGTCCCTTTGCAACCACTGGTTCAGTTTGTTCTGAGTTTTTTTAATGATTGGAGAAAAATTCGACTGAGATCTAATTTTCTGATCTTTAGAGATAATAATACCCAAGTACGTTACTTCTTTCTTGATCGGAATGTTGCAAATAGTTTGTATATCACAGTCTTTTAAAGGCAGCAGCTCACATTTATTAATATTTAGGCATAAACCAGAGGCCTCTGAAAACTGGTTGATTACTTGAATGGTGACAGGTATCTGGCTTGCATTTTTTAAAAAGATTGTGGTATCGTCAGCAAGCTGACTAATGATGATATCCCTACCTGCAATAGAGATTCCTTGTATAGCACTATTACATACATAAATTGTGAGAATCTGTGTACAAAGTAGAAACAAATAAGGGGAAATTGGGCATTTACATTTACATTACATTTATTCACTTAGCTGACGCTTTTATCCAAAGCGACTTACAATTGCCACATATGTCAGAGGTCGCACACCTCTGGAGCAACTAGGGGTTAAGTGTCTTGCTCAGGGACACATTGGTGTCTCACAGTGGATTCGAACCCGGGTCTCTCACACCAAAGACATGTGTCTTATCCACTGCGCTAGCATCCCTGACGAATGCCCCGTTCCAGATTAAATCTAGGGGAAGTTCCATTTATCAGTTTTATAGAGCTATTGCCTTTAGCATATAAGGTTTTAATTGCTTTGCTGAAAAAGTTCCCAAAACCAAATTTCTCTAAAGATAGAAAAATAAATTGGTGTTCTATTGTATCAAAGGCCTTGTAGAAGTCTAAGAGGAGGATGAAGCTATCTTCAGATATTAAGTCAGAGTAGTCAAGAATATCTAATACTAGTCTAATATTATTAGAGATATGCCTGTTTCTCATAAAGCCTGATTGTGTCTCATCTATAATAGTGTCAAGAGTTTCTTTAATTCTATTGGCAAATATTGATGCCATTATTTTGTAATCATTGTTCAGCAGACAAATGGGTCTCCAGCTGTCAATAAAGAGCGGATCTTTCCTAGGCTTGGGAATCAGTGTGACCAGCCCTTGAGTGAGGCTAGGAGGAAGGGAATCATTCTCTATACTCTCCATAAAAACCTGTAATAAAAATGGGGCCAAAAGCTCTGAGAACGCCTTGTAAAATTCTGCAGTCAACCCGTCAGTGCCGGGGGACTTATTGTTTTTAAGTTGAGCAATCGAATCAGTGACCTCTGCCAATATAAGAGGGGTGTCACAATATTTTTTGTCTGCCTCGTCAATCTGTCTTACATTATTTATTGAGTTAAGAAAATGAGATGTAACTTCTTTATTATATTTTGTGCTGTATAAATTGCTATAAAATTTTGAACAAAAATCTGAAATTAATTTAGCATCATCAGTTACGACCCCATTAATATTTAACTTGTAAATGGAATTAATTTTAGATCGGTATCTTTCAAGACGGAAAAAATAAGCAGAATTTTGCTCCCCCTCCTCCAGCCATCTTTTTCTAGACCTTACGAAGGCTCCCTCTGCTTTTTGTCAATATAATTCGTCTAATTTGTTTTGGAGTTGTAAAAGAAGTAGTCTATCCTCCTCTGAAACTTCCTCGGGTGGTCTCCGATAAAATGAGGAAATTGTATTTATGACTTCATCTTCTTCTGCTCTTTTAGCTTTGGCAATAGAACTTCCATACTGTCTCAAGAATTTTCCAGACTCGAACTTAAGCAATTCCCAGTTAGTGTTGTAGGATTTTTCCTTTTTAGCCTTGTTGTAAAAATGAGTTATTAATCTAATAATTTCAGCCTTAACCTTTTCATGTTTTAACAGGGAATTGTTTAATTTCCAGTAGCAAGATCTATAAAATGTATTAGATACACTAAATTGAATGTTTATATGAATTGCTCTATGGTCAGTAAGGGGTGTGGCATGGATATTAACTCTAACTTTCTCTTTATCAATGTTACTGGATAATAGCCAGAAATCAATACGAGACTGGCTGGATCCTGACCTGTTGCTCCAAGTAAAGGATCTTCCATCAGGAAATTTCTCTCTCCATACATCTACAACGTTAAATCTTTGCATTAGTCTTTTAATGTTTGTGCTGAAGGATGAGGGCCGCCCAGGGGGCCACCTATCAATACCATTATCTAGGGCAATATTAAAGTCTCCGCCAATTAAAATTAAAGAGTTTGGGTATCTGGTGAGCCAAAATGTAATTCTTTCCTCTATTGAATCAAGTAATTTATCATTCTCAAGTTTATTATTGTAGCCGTAAATATTAATAATTATGCTATAAATGTTGTCAATTCTTATTATAAGAAATACGTAGTGTCCTAGGGAGTCACAGTCTGAGTGTAAGATATCACCTGAGAAAGTATTTTTAAGCGTGATAACTCCAGCAGATCTCTCTGAGCCTTGAGAGAACCAAACATCATTAGCCCATTGAGATTTCCAAAAATTGACATCAGCAGGTGTGGAATGGCTCTCTTGAAAAAAACAAAAAAATAGGTACGAAGTTGTTTGGAAAATAAAAATAAGGCTTTCCTTTTACAAATCTGTCTTAGTCCCCTGGCATTTAAAGAAACAATAGATAAAGACAAAGTTATTAACGAACACGAACAAGGAATAAACTATAAAGTGATCAATAACCAGTTAGTTAGAAGGGTAATACCGGATAAGGAGACCGAGCTCTGCTTCATATAAGACAACAACAACAACAAAAAACGGTGGAAAAAAAAAAAGTTTCGGCCAACTAAATGGCGGAGCGTTCCTAAACAGCTGCCTCGTTTATTAAACGGTCTAAAAAAAAAAACACATATAAAAGAAATGGCAGCGTTTCGTAAATAAATTAAAGTGCCTCTGTAAAGTCCTAGTAACAAAAACCATAACATTACAATATCAACTCTGAATGCAGTGCAAATCAAACCAGTGGGTATCCTTGTGTTAACAGGCCGGAGGCAAGTCCGTATCTTAGGTGGGCAGGGGGATTTCTGATCCATTGACAAATCCGCGACCACCAACGAAGAAGGCTGGTTTGCCCTCCTCTCTGGCTTTTTTAATCACTGGCCAAAGTTTGCTTCTTCGTTCTCGGTCTTCTTTAGAGAGATCCTCCGCAAATCTTAATCCGTTGTCTCGCAGGTGCGGTGATGTCTTTGCAGCTTTCCATACGGCGTCTCTACAGACACGTGCAATGAATTGGATGATGATGCCTCTGGGTTTGTAGTCATTCTGCCGCTTAGTGCCGAGCCGATGTACGGTGTCGATAGCGTCAGCCAGCCTATTTTTTTCCTCCGGCAGAACAGCCTGACAGACCTCGATGGCCTTCTTTCGTACGTTTTCTTTTTCTGATTCTTCAACTCCGTAAAGTCTAAGGTTCCATCTCCTGGAGTATCTCTCTAACTCCGAGACCCTTTGCTGATATGTGTCAATTCGTTTTTCTTCTTTTGCCATTTTCACCTCGAGTGTACACACTTTGCTTTTTACATCCTTGATCTCTGCACACACAAAGTCAATTGTCTTTTTAAGACCTTCAATTTTAAGTGCATTGGTACTGACCATGCTTTCAATGTTGTCTGATCGTGTGTTTATCAGAGCTGAGAGGCTAGCTATGATATCATTGGAGTTGGTTTGTTCAGATCCGACTGAGTACATAATTTTCTTCGATGCTGGCGACTTACTGGGAGTGACAGGAAGCATTGGAAATTCATCCATAAAGACTTCCGCAGTGGCGAGAGGCAGGGAAGTGGAGGTATAATCGTGACAGTTATCAACTAAAACATTGCCAGCCTTAAGAGTAATGTTGCTAGCATCTGGATTTAGCTTCTGTCCGGTGCTTTCTTGGCCTCTTTTCCTTTCGCGTTGGTTTGGCATTGCTCAATATCTCGTTTTACGAGTGCTGTAGTGTTTATGAAAACAAAATAATAGTGCTTGGCGAGATAATAAATTTAGTTTTACCGTTCCCAAAACTTTCTTTGCAGAGCTCGGTAAAAAGCGCCTACTCACTCGGCCATCTTGGCTCCTCCCCGTACTGATTTCAAATCTTGTGGGTAAAAAATGAGATTATTCTCTTGGTCGGCGTTACGTCACAAATCATGTGACCTGCATAGCAACAAGCCGCCGCCGTGTTTGAAGGGTAAAACAAACCGAAGGCAATCAAGGCAAAGCCCGAGGAAAATCAAAAAGGTATCTATTCACAGAAGTTTTGTTGTGGATTATGTCAGTTATGGATACTAACGGACTAATTTGTATTAATGATGAATGACATCTGTGTATTCGAATGTATGTCGGTGGTGAGAAGTGAAGTGAATGTAATAAAACACTCATGTAAAGCGCTTTGTGACTAACGTTAGCTAACGTTACATGTATGTGAAAAGGCGCTAGCAGCTATACAAATAACTTACAGATCTTCTTTCTTCTATTACAGAATGTCTTATCAATATATAGAAAGTCTACTTGCGCCTGCATTGACCAGGTACCACAGAAAGCTGTCGCTTGTAGGTTTAACGTTACAATCTTGTCCCTATCGACATCCAGCTGAGTCCTGGGAGAACAACCCAAAGGCATGTTAAAGTCTAGCTGTTGTCATTAGACACTACATTCATTAAAATTGAATCTGATGCCTGGTTACTGCAAAAAGTGTGAATAGAGGGTATGCACATACCATTTTACTTTAAATCTAAATAGAAATGTAATCTCAAATGAATGGACAAATTGAGGGGCAAATCAAAGAATAACAAAATAATACCACTACAGAGATGGCCACTCTATTTTCTGTTGCTATGTTATGAAATTGCTATGCATAATGGTTGGCGGCTCTACACTGATAAGCAACAATGAAATGCACTAGTTGTGTGGGGAATAAGATACGTTTCTGCAGTTAGTCTATTTTTGCTTTTTTGAAAAAACTGTGTCCCTCACTGACACTGTACAAGCTGTGCCACTGACAGACTGAGCTCATTACAGCCATTGTGTAACACAGTGCTTTTGAATAAACATAATTTTTTTTCTAAATGAACATAGTTAATGTAATCGATGCTTGATGGGTATTTAAACATGACTGCAAGTGTAGGACACATAGTATGTACACATGGTGTTCATACCAGGGGATTTGATGAGGTCTGGATACTCGAGCCTGGAGCTATTTCTCTCTCCTTTCTGGCTCAATTGCCTTGCTAGGTATCATATAAAATGAGAGGTCACTCCTCTTTACGCTGTTGTTTGTGCAACTAACAACACAACAGTTTTTATGCATGATTCTCGGCAGTTTTCTCGACAGCTCTGTGCTCGTTTGTCTTCCGCTTCGTGTTGCTTAATGGCGAGCGCTTGTTTGTTTTACCCTTCGCCGCGGTTGCTATGCGCGCGCAGTGCATTATGGGAGTAAAAGTCCCGGATGTCCGACCTCGAGAATGCTTTAATATTAGTTTGAATGTGTGGGCGGCGCTGAAACGCCCCTTTCATCCTTCTGTACTGCACCGACAAGCGGCAACCGCAAGCTCAGTTCATTTTCACCAGGAGAGAAGCGGCAGACAGCAGAGCATATTAATCCCGCGGATTCTATACTAGTGGTGCTTGCAAGATAAAATAATAATAATAACAATAATAATTAATTAATTAATTAATTAAATTAATAATAAAATAAAAAATAATATTATAATTTTCCAGATGCTGCATGTTATTGACAAAGCAGACTTGACAACTTTATTATTTTAATTATTTTAATTTTTATTTATTTTATTCTAGGCCATTCATAAAAAAAATAAAATGGGAAAACCCCAACCCCACATTTATAATAAAATTTATATTAAAATAAGTTAAGTTTTCCCAATAATTAGTCTACTTTAAATGTTTTAATTATAGGCTATAGGCTACTTAGAATTATGAACTGAATTCACGAATTCTGTAGATGACAGTATGAATATAGTGATGGTGTGACATCATTACAGATAATGAGTTCAGATGGGAAACACTGCACCTCTCCTTGGTTTCATTTGAATTACATAGGCCTAAATATAAAATTATTATTATTATTTTTCTATTTAAATGGATTATTTTAAAAGTAGACATGTCCAGCTAGACATGGTTCGTCTGATGCATGAGCCTGGTTCATTTCTGACGTTTCAGAAAGAAGTTAATGTAGACCGAGATGGCAGAAAGCACATCGTGTTGAGTTTTGTAAGGTTTTCGTGTTATTTAGGGTGTTTTACGATCCAAACTGACGGAGCTGAAGCTCTTTCCCCTGTTTTCGGGATGGAAGGTGTGGATCGGGATCCGCCGATCAGAGAAGTGCAGCAGACTACACTCTACAAGATAAAGCTTCAGTTGCTGTTGTTTGTAATAGCAAATGAAAACATAGGCTACTTGTGAGGTTTTTCTTAAATAGGTATAGAATAAAATTAGTAGGCTAAAAATCCGCATATTTCATGTCATTGTAGATCATATAGGCCTACAGTAAAATTCAAATGTCATTGAATAAATTAATTTCTGTTTGGTCAAAAAAAAATTATATATATATATATATATATATATATATATATATATATATATATATATATATATATAAAGCTTGCAAGCACCACTAGTATAGAATCCGCGGGATTAATATGCTCTGCTGTCTGCCGCTTCTCTCCTGGTGAAAATGAACTGAGTTTGCGGTTGCCGCTTGTCGGTGCAGTACAGAAGGGATGAATGATACACGGATTCAGAAAGCAAACCCCGATCACTTTTTAGCACCAAACAAATGAGTATGAGTCCACTTTCAACTCAAGGATAGGCACAGTTCTCACCAAACTACACAAAACACACAATCTCAGTCTGAGGCTGGGGGAGAAGTGTTCGTCTCCATACATAGATATGTATAGATCTGCTCTCCATAGGCTTCTTCTTCTTCTGTAAATTTTATTGGTGGTTTGCAATCATTGTGCATGTGTTGGTTATACTCGATAGGTTTTCCATTGTTAAGTCTTTATTTACCGCTCTCTTCATATTTCCTTTTTCTGGTGTATTGTGTACAATCTAGAAGTATGTGTTTTACATTTTCTATTACTCCACAGTTAGTACATACTCCAGTCTGATGTTTCCCTATAATATGTAATCCACTATTTGAACTTGTATGTCCCGTCCTCAGTCTGGTAAACCATTCCTCCTGCCTTTCCAATCCACTGATTTTACTAGCTGTAACCTCTTTGTGTATGTTATACAAGTGTCTTCCTTTTCCCTCCTTATCCCATTTCTCCTGCCACATTCTGTTAATTTTGTCCTTAATAATACTTTTAATTTCTGACCTGCTTAATTTAATATCCAGTTCTTCGCCAGCATGTCTGCCCTCTCATGACCCCCCACTCCCCTGTGTGCAGGAACCCATATAAATCCTACCCTTATGCTCTGTTGGTTTATTGTAAAAATGATTTGATTAATTTCATCTAGTAGATCCTGTCTACATGTAGACTTTCCACTCTGAATGCATGCTAGTGAGGACATTGAGTCTGAACAGATGATCACCTTATTGGGTTTTACTTCTTCCACCCATTGTAAAGCCAGAATTATTGCTATCATTTCTGCTGTAAAAATGGCCAGATGGTCTGTTGTCCTTTTTTTATATTAACATTTTACTTAAAAATGTGGACTGCAACCCCTGTTTTCCCAGTCTGATATTTTGATGCATCTGAAAATCTGAACTGTGTCTTCATAATTTATGTCAATATATTGCTGAACATTTTGATATATTCCTGATTTAATTATGTTCTTAGCTTCCAAATCTACCCTGGGATAACAAAACATCCATGGTGGTGTGATTGTTGGTGTGCTAACAGTTTTGCAACATGCAATGCTGTCAATTTCCATATCCTTTGCCTGCCTATTCCCATGCCACCCAAAACTGCATAATGGGCACCCATACTCCCAGCATTCTAATAACACCTGCTTTGTGGGGTGTGTTTCTTCATGACCGTGCAGATTTGTCCAGTAAGACATTAATCACCTTAGGTCTAAAGGCATTTCTCCCACTTCTATTTGTAATGATGGAATAGGTGTTGTCCTAAACGCACCACAACATATTCGAAGTGCCTTGGCCTGTACTCTATCTAGTACTTGCATTAAGGTTTTAGTTGTTGAACTATAAACTATGCTTCCATAATAAAAAACAGAACGAATCAGTGCAGTATAAATCCCTTTCAGGGACATGCCTGATGCTCCCCATCTAAACCCTGCTAAACACTTATTTATTATACCTTTTTTGCACTAATCTATCATTTTCTGAAAGTGCGTTTTAAAATTTAGCTTAATGTCAAACCATACCCCCAAATATCTTATATTTTCAACTTGCTTTAGATGCTGCCCATACAGTTTAAGGTCTATATTAGGGTTCATTCTTTTGTTTGGAAAAACATATAAATTGTGTCTTTTCAATAGATAGGGGAAAGCCCCAAGCACATGGGTAGCGATATTCAATTTGCAATGTAATATGCAAAATGACAATGCAATATGTAAAATGGCAATGCATTTCTGTACTTACATTTACATTTTCCAATACATTTGTGCAACGTTTGGTGCAAAATGAAAATATACATAATTTTCATTTGGCATTTCATACACCAGTTTTAATATGTAAAATGAATACTAATTTTAACGCTTTATAAGTTGCAAAATTAAAATGAAAATGTATTACAGAAATGATTAGATATGTATCAGAATCAGAATCAGAATCAGAAAGAGCTTTATTGCCAAGTATGCTTGCGCATACAAGGAATTTGTTTTAGTGACATAAGCTTCCAGTAAACAGAGACAACAACACACATACAAAAAAAAAAAAAAAAAAAAAATTTACAGGAGATTTACACATTGGCAAATAAATAAGTGTATAAACAATTGTGCTATAAATGATAATGGAATAGGATTGAGTGAGATGCAGGAATGTTCTAGGATGGAGGGGTAACAAATAAATATAAGGATATTGCACATTTTTGCATAAGTTTAAGTGGGAAACATTTAACTGTTCATGAGGTAGATTGCCTGGGGAAAGAAACTATTCTTGTGCCTTGCTGTTCTTGTATTTGCGGCTCTGAGGCGCCGGCCAGATGGCAAAAGTTCAAAGATGGGGTGACTTGGATGTGAGGGATCCAGAGTGATTTTCTGAGTCCTTTTCCTCACTCTGGATGTGTACAATTCTTGGAGGGTGGGCAGGGGAGCACCAATAATCCTTTCAGCAGTCCGAACAGTTCTCTGTAGTCTTCTGATATCTGATTTTGTAGCTGAACCAAACCAGACAATAATTGAAGTACACAGGACTGACTCAATGACGGCTGAGTAGAACTGTTTCAGCAGCTCCTGTGGCAGGTTAAACTTCCTCAGCTGGCGAAGGAAGTACAACCTTTGTTGGGCTTTTTTCACAATGGAGCCAATGTGATTGTCCCACTTCAGGTCCTGAGAGATGGTGGTTCCCAGGAATCTGAATGACTCCACTGCAGTCACAGTGCTGTTCATGATGGTGAGTGGGGAAAGTGCAGGGGGGTTTCTCCTAAAGTCCACAGTCATCTCCACTGTTTTGAGCGTGTTCAGCTCCAGGTTGTTAAGACTGCACCAGACAGCCAGCTGCTCAACCTCCTGTCTGTAAGCAGACTCGTCACCGTCCTGGATGAGGCCGATGACTGTAGTGTCGTCTGCAAACTTCAGGAGCTTGGCAGAGGGGTCTTTAGAGGTGCAGTCGTTGGTGTACAGGGAGAAGAGCAGAGGGGAGAGAACACATCCCTGAGGGGCACCAGTGTTGGTGGAGCAGCTGTTTGACATGAATTTCCCCAGTCTCACTAACTGTTGCCTATCTGTCAGAAAGCTGGTGATCCACTGACAGATAGAGCTAGGGACAGAGAGCTGGGTCAGTTTGGTCTGGAGGGTTGTTGGGATGATGGTGTTGAAAGCCGAACTAAAGTCCACAAACAGGATCCTCACATAAGTCCCTGTTTTGTCCAGATGTTGCAGGATGAAGTGCAATGCCATGTTGATTGCATCATCCACGGACCTGTTTGCTCGGTACGCAAACTGCAGGGGGTCCAGTAAGGGTCCAGTGATGTCCTTCAGATAAGCCAGAACCAGTTTTTCAAACGACTTCATGACGACAGACGTTAGAGCCACAGGTCTGTAGTCGTTAAGTCCTGTTATCTTGGGTTTCTTTGGAATGGGGATTATGGTTGAGCGTTTGAAGCAGGAAGGCACTTCACACAACTCCAGAGATCTGTTGAAGATCTGTGAAAAGATGGGGGCCAGCTGGTCAGCACAGGTTTTCAGACAGGTTGGTGTAACGCCATCTGGGCCTGGTGCTTTTCTTCTTTTGTTTTTCTTGAAGACCTGGCGCACATCATCTTCACAGATTTGAAGAGCAGGAGGTATGGAGAGGGGGATTGCAGGAGGTGTTAATGGTTGTGTAGGGAGATGGTCAGAGTGGGTGTTGGGGGTTTCAAATCTACAATAAAACTCATTCAGGTCGTTAGCAAGTCGTTGATTAGCCTCAGTGCAAGGGGATGGTGTCTTGTAGTTTGTGATGGCTCTCAGTCCTCTCCAAACTGAAGTAGAGTCGTTGGAAGTAAACTGGTCTTCCAACTTTTTAGCGTAGGTCTTTCTAGCCGCTCTAATCTCTTTGTTCAGTGTGTTCCTGGCCTGATTGTACAAGACCCTGTCCCCATTTCTGTAGGCATCCTCTTTGGCCTGACGAAGGTGTCTGAGTTTTACTGTAAACCATGGCTTATCATTGTTGAATGTTAAATAAGTCCTGGTAGGAATGCATATATCCTCACAGAAACTAATATAGGATGTTATGTTCTCTGTGAGTTCGTCCAGATCGGTGGTAGCAGCTTCAAAAACGCTCCAGTCTGTGATGTCAAAACAAGATTGTAAATCCTGCTCTGTTTCGCTGGTCCATCTCTTCACAGTCTTTACTACAGGTTTAACATGTTCAAGCAAAAACTGTGGCAAAATTATCATGCTATTATGCTATTTTTCTTAAATGCATTAACACTCAGTCAAGACACTTACGATTGCATTTTCATTCAATGTCCCGCAGTGAATGTAGCAAAATTCAATGTGCACATTGAAAATGCATTCCGAGCCGATCACGTGTCCGCCCCCTCCCACCATGTCAATCACTGCGTGAACAAGGCGGGGCTTGCAGAAGGTCTGAGACTCAAATCTCAAGAAGAGGATTCCAGTGAGAGAACATGGACAAGAGTCACAAGACCGTTGGTCCGTGTACATTTTGATCATTTCAGTTTATGGCTTCAATATTACATTCGCACTTGTGGGCGGGGCTGAAACGCTCCTTTCATCTGAATGGTCGAATCGCTCCACCTTCAACTCGGTCTTTCCATTCTTTCAGACAGAATAAGAGTCAGTGCGAGTGAACCACCGCTTGCTGTTAATTAGCGTAATATTTGAATCAGATGTAGCTATGCACATAATTCGTGCTGCTGAGACCTGCAAATTATTTCTCGGTTGCAGTATTGTATGAATATTGTCCCACTGATAAATACAGTGCAGTTCTGTCTCTTTGGAAAAAAGTGAAGTGGAAATAAAAATCAATAATAGACTGAACAGTTCCATGTCTGTAACATTTACCACTCTCATCTTTTAAGTCATAAGGCACTAGGTATGTGTGTGTGACATTAATAAATAATTGTAAAAATGAATATAGTTAAATTTCTAAAAAGAAAATTATTAAAATTAGCTCTATGCTGCTCAGTGCTCCTGTAGCCTACCCCAGAGCGCCCTCTCGCGGCTGTAGACGGTAATGTTTTCTCTTGGTTCTGAATAAATGCGATTTATATATGTTTTTTTCCTCGTTGTTAAAAAGGCCATTATAGCTTTAAGAATAATTAATCTTCTGATCCGAATCTCTCTCTCTCTTTGCCGAGACTGACTGACACACAGGCAGCCAATCAGCATTCACTGATCCACGTGCAGGCAAATATCCCGCCCACAGCGCTTAGTGTGAAGTTGAGAGTGAGTCCATCGGAGCGCTGATGCGGACGCTAAACTTTGACATTGCATGTCATATATAGCTCCACTCATTTTAAGGGTGTTGTGCGTCAATGTAAAGTAAGTGTAATGTATCTTCTCTTTGAAACAATTGTGTGTGTGATATGGTTGACTTAGCTGTCTATTACATTTTGCTGTCCGATGTGCGGTAATTGTTATGCTAAAGCTTACATATTATTAACATGTCTTTAGCGCAATGTTTCACTATATATTTACATATAACCTTTATTCATAGTTGTTTGTTAATGTTATCTATGTACATTTCACTTGTGTTTCGTTGTAGCTTGTTTATTAGTCCTCATACATGAGTCCTCATCCTGATCACCTCTCCAATCAACCGCTCTCACCATTCACAACTCCTGCAACCAACCCTGAATGCCTCTCCAAACAACTGTTCACACCACTCACAACTCCTGCAACCCACCCTGAACACCTCTCCAATCAAGCGCTCTCACCATTCACACCTCCTGCATCCCCCCTCTCCCCCACACCTGCAATACAGATCAGCGAGGATGCGGTGCGCCAGGTCTTCAGGAAGCAGAAAAGGAAAAAAGCACCAGGCCCAGATTGTGTTACACCAGCCTGTCTGAAATCCTGTGCTGACCAGCTGGCCCCCATCTTCACAAAGATCTTCAACAGATCGCTGGAGCTGTGCGAAGTCCCTTCATGCTTCAAACGCTCCACCATCATCCCCATCCCAAAGAAATCCAAAATTACAGGACTAAATGACTACAGGCCTGTGGCTCTAACGTCTGTAGTCATGAAGTCATTTGAAAAACTGGTGCTGGCCCACCTGAAGGACATCACTGGACCCTTGCTGGATCCTCTTCAGTTTGCCTACAGCGCAAACAGGTCTGTGGACGATGCAGTAAACATCGGACTGCATTATGTTCTGCAACACCTAGACAGACCGGGGACCTATGTGAGGATCCTGTTTGTGGACTTCAGTTCTGCCTTCAACACGATCATCCCAAACCTCCTCCTGCCCAAACTAACTCAGCTCTCTGTGCCCACCTCCGTCTGTCAGTGGATCAACAGCTTCCTGACAGACAGGCAGCAGCTAGTGAGTCTGGGAAAATACACATCCAGCACCCGTACAATCAGCACCGGAGCTCCCCAGGGCTGTGTTCTCTCCCCACTGCTCTTCTCCCTGTACACTAATGACTGCACATCTAAGGACCCCTCTGTCAAGCTCCTGAAGTTTGCAGATGACACCACACTCATCGGCCTCATTCAGGACGGTGACGAGTCTGCTTACAGACAGGAGGTTAAAGAGCTGGCTGTCTGGTGCAGTCTCAACAACCTGGAGCTTAACACGCTCAAAACAGTGGAGATGATCGTGGACTTCAGGAGAAACCCCCCTGCACTCCCCCCACTCACCATCATGAACAGCACTGTGACTGCAGTGGAGTCATTCAGGTTCCTGGGCACCACTATCTCTCAGGACCTGAAGTGGGACATTCACATTGACTCCATTGTGAAAAAGGCCCAGCAGAGGTTGTACTTCCTTCGCCAGCTGAGGAAGTTTAACCTGCCACAGGATCTGCTGAAACAGTTCTACTCCACCATCATCGAATCCATCCTCTGCACTTCAGTAACTGTCTGGTTCAGCTCAGCTTCTAAATCGGACCTCAGAAGACTACAGAGGGTAGTCCGGACTGCTGAGCGAATTATCGGTACAACCCTCCCATCTATTCAAGAACTGTACTTATCCAGAGTGAGCAAAAGGGCTGTTAAAATCACTCTGGACCCCTCACATCCAGCACACTCCCTCTTTGAACTGTTGCCATCTGGTCGACGCTACAGAGCACTGAGCACCAGAACGACCAGACACAGGAACAGTTTCTTCCCTCAGGCAATCCATCTTATGAACAGCTGATAATAACTGTGGGACACACTACACTATTTATATTTATATACACTACACTTTTTATCCAACACACATACTTAGCGTACACGTAAATCTTTTGCACATAATATACATGTACATACATGGAAAACACTATACTACTTATATTTATATTTATATACACATACACTTATTTATCCAAACACACATACTTAGCGTACAGTTAAAATTTTTCCACATAATATACATGTACATACATAAATGCTCTTTTTAATATACCTGCCATACATTGTCAATTTGTATATTGTCAATCCTTACCCACCTATTTGTATTTTTTTGTATTTTTTATTCCTTATTGTGTTTTTTGTTCTGTCGCTGTTATGTTGCACTGCGGAGCTCTGTCACGAAAACAAATTCCTCGTATGTGTGAACATACCTGGCAATAAAGCTCATTCTGATTCTGATTCTGATTCTGATTTCTGAGATATTTTGAAGCTGTGAACAACTTGATGCGCATGAGCACTGGGCATGTCCAGACAAAGCACCTCTGATACAATATGCAACAGATAAATCTGTTTACTGTTTAATTCTGCATATATGGTATAGCAAGTTTGTTTTCTTTATTTTATTAACATGTTTAATTGTTTATTTCACTGAATATTCACCATGTGTATTCATATTTACTCTTCATTTGTGTTTTATAGAAAAACCACAGAAACCCTTATTATTCACTGAGTTGTTGTGGTGACAAATAAACGGGTTACTCCCATATAATCCATCTTTGACCACGTCTCTTACCGGACACCCTGTGGCGGGTTTCAACCTAACCAGCAACTTACCAAATGAGACTTTGCTATTGAAACAAACTCATTTTTTCATGGTCCTTCGAGCCGGGGGAGACTTGCTACAGGCTTATAAGATGTCAACTCATGCAGATGATGAGCCAACTGGGCATGTCAGAAGTAAGACTTCCCTTCCCAGTCGATATGTAGATTATGATCTTACTGGCTTCATCTTACCAACGCTGCATCCAGAACCCGTGTCACCACACACTCAGATACCCTCCAACCTGTCAGACGAGGAATACCAAGAGGAGGGCGCGATGGCATTTAATCTTCCTCAGATTCCAGATGATGAGCATCACAGCTCAGAAGAGTGGTCCGATAACGACCCAGGCAGGTCTGAGAGCACCTTGCTTAAGCAACGTAATCGCGATCTACGTTATGCAAATGAGAACATGCTTCACACTGTACAGGTGATGCAGATGGAAAGGGATGCATTGAAGCAGACGAATCAACAGTATGCTCAAGAGCTCTCGCAACTTAAGTGGCAGATGCAGCAGCTTCAGATTCAGGCCAGTCAACTAAGACCTGTGACTCAAACTCAGCATATCAAACCCATTCCTGCACCACGCCAAAGAAAAAACATGCAGTCAGCTGAGGGAAGTCTTAAGCCTGTGCATGCACCACGTTTCAGAGGAGACCACTTTTCAAGTCAGGAACAGTCTTCACCTTTGGCAGCAGTTCCTAGAGACAAAATTTACTCTCCTTATGACATGCCAAGTGCTCAGCCATTCAGTCAGGGAATCCCAGAGGAAGAAGAAAGCTACTGCCAAGGACGTGGTTATTATCCTCCATACAACAAGGAGCAAGCAGCCTCTACCCCTTATGATTCAGTCTGGTGCCACCAAACGCCTTGTAGCTCTAGACAAGTTCCTCAGTTCGGACCACCAGAGTCAATGTACAAAGGCCCTACTCCCACTATACCAGACTTTGTACATCCAAACCCAAGAGAGTTTTCACGTTTGAAGATTGCCTTAGAGAACATACTCCCTGCTAATGCCACAGAGAGGTTTAAGTTTCAGATTCTCACAGATCATCTCAAGCTAGAAGAGGCATTACTCATCGCTGATTCATACAGCCATTCACAAACCCCCTTCACGAAAACGATGGCTGCCCTGGACCTGCAGTATGGTCAGCCACACCAGCTTGCATTACAGCGAATAGCAGAACTCATGGATAGCCCAAACATCAACAGCGATGACATAAAAGCCTTCAGACTGTTTGCACTCAAAGTTCGTTCGCTGGTGGGTATGCTGGAGCAACTCGGAAGGCAGGGCACCTTTGAACTGCATTGTGGATCCCATGTTTCCAGACTGTTGGAGAAATTACCACATGATCTCAAATCAAGCTTTCGCCGGTTTGCTCATCCACACCTTGTTCCAATTCCAACACTCTTGGACCTCTCTGAATGGTTGGAGTATGAAATTCAAGTACAGGAGGATAACTCTAGATTTGTAACCAGCCAGCGTAGAGCGCCTACTGCACGGACCAGAGAGGTAATCAAAGAACACAAGCCGTTTAATAAAAACGCAAACATTCTGCTGAACACTGAGAAAGCAACTCTTGAAACGCGTACCTCAGCTCCTACCATGAAAGCTGTTCCAAAACCCTACTGCCCCTATTGCGATCACACTAAGCACTCCTTAAATAACTGTTCAAATTTCAAGCAACTCACTACAGAGCAGAGGCGACAGTGGATCAGGGAGAACAACCGATGTTGGCGCTGCGGCAGGAACCATCAAGCAACAGAATGTAGTCTGAAAATGCGCTGCAAGCAGTGTAATAATCGACATCTGCTAATTCTTCATGACATTACAGTAAAAGGTGCTGAAAGCTCACAGTCTGTGCCACATGAAGCTGTTTCCCCCGCGACACCAATTCCTGTCTACTAAATACCATGAACGAGATTCTACTCATTCGAAAGGCTCCTGCCAGCCGAAAAGTCCTGCTCAAGATAAGTAAAGTAATACTCAGAAATGGAGAACATCAGATGACTGCCTATGCCATCCAGGATGACGGGTCAGAAAGAACCATCCTTTTACACAGTGCCGCTCAGCAGCTTGGTCTCAAAGGTAAACCGGAAGACTTACCGCTCCGCACAGTCAGGCAAGAGCTCCAAGTCCTCAGTGGGGCAGTGGTGTCATTCTCTATCTCTCCACTGTCGCAACCCAAGAAGGTGTTCCACATTAAAGGTGCATTTACGGCCCAGCAACTAAGCCTGGCTGAACATACCCATCCAGTAAAAGCTCTAAAGGAGAAATATCGACACCTAAGAGGTCTGCCTCAATGGCATTTAGAGACTGTCCATCCTGTGCTGCTCATTGGTTCCGACTACCCCCATCTCATAACTCCAGTGGAGCCATTCCGTCTGGGACCACCAGGGGGGCCTGCTGCCATCAAGACAAGCCTTGGCTGGACATTACAAGGGCCTGTGCCGCCTCTACAGTGGGAAATGAATGAACAGCACTGTTTCTTCACCTCAGTTTCATCTTCTGAGATAGATCTCTACAAGCATGTAGAACGACTGTGGCAAATGGATGTGCTGCCTTGGGGCAGCAAAAAGACTAGCACCAGATCCAAACAAGACCATGAGGCTATAAAGCTCCTTGACACCAAGACAGTCAGGGTGGAAGTAGATGGGACCAAGAGATATGCCACTCCTCTTTTGTGGGTTAAAAACATGCCGCAGCTCAAGGCACCCAAAGAGGCAGTGATTTCACAGCTGAGAGCTACTGAAAAGAGACTGGCTAAAAATCCAGACCAAGCAGCTGCATACACAGCAGAGCTTCATAAACTGGAACAAGCAGGCTATGTAGTTAAGCTGGATCAGCATGATGAACAAGACTCTGCCCACTCATGGTACATCCCACACCATATGGTCCACCACAATGGGAAAAACAGAGTAGTTTTTAATTGCTCCTTCCATTATCAGGGCCAAAATCTGAACGACCGGTTACTCCCGGGACCAGTTCTGGGACCTTCTCTACTTGCTGTTCTACTTCCGATTCCGAGAACACTCCATCGCAGTCAGCAGCGACATACGTGGGATGTTCCACCAGGTCCGGTTGCTCCCAGAGGACAGGCCATTGCTGCGTTTCCTCTGGCGAGACCTCAAGGTACAAGAACAACCCAGTGTTTTTGAGTGGCAAGTCCTTCCCTTTGGGACCACCTGCAGTCCCTGTTGCGCAGTCTATGCTCTTCAGAAGCATGTCTCAGATCACAGTGAACCTGGAGAAGATGTCAGACATTCTGTCATGAAGTCCTTTTATGTCGACAACTGTCTGCAGAGCTTCACTTCGACAGAAGAAGCCAAAACCTTTGTCGATAAAATCCGGGCCCTATTGGCAGATGGTGGTTTTGAATTGAGACAGTGGTCTAGTAACCAGCCGTTAACTATAAGTCACCTGCCCACAGAGCTGAAATCAGCCAGTGCTGATCTCTGGATCTCTCACGGCAAAACAGACACACAAGAATGTGCCCTGGGACTGATTTGGAACCATCAAACAGACACCATTTCCTACAGATATCGTCCCACAGAAAGTGCTGAGATCACTATGCGCAATATCTACAGAACATTGGCTAGTCAGTATGATCCCCTGGGTTACCTGATTCCATACACCACCAGGGCTAAGCTCATAGTCCAATGCTTGTGGGACAAAAAGAGGGACTGGGATGATCCAAACCTTCCCCCTGATCTATTACAAACTTGGACAGAGTGGGAAGCAGAGTTACCTTCTTTACCATACATAGCCTTCCCAAGATCTTATACTAGTCCAGCTAAAGATAAAGAAACAAGTCAGCGAGATATACACATCTTTTGTGATGCTTCTGAAAGAGCATATGGCTCAGTGGCCTATCTAAGGACAGAAGACCAGCAGGGAAATGTAGAAGTCTCGTTTCTTACAGCAAGATCAAAAGTAGCACCTAAGAAGCAGCAGTCCATTCCCCGCCTAGAGCTTTGTGCGGTGTTAACTGGTGCTCAACTGGCCAAAGTCGTAAGCACTGAGTTAACCTTGCCCATTCATCACATCACTTTATGGACTGACTCAACCACCGTACTTACCTGGCTCAAATCTGAGTCTTGTAGATTCAAAGTCTTTGTCGGCACCCGGGTGGCAGAGATCCAAGATATCACAGATCAGCACTCATGGAGATTTGTGCCATCTTCCAGTAACCCAGCTGATGACATCACACGGGGACAGACATTGAACGAGCTTGGTCCAAACAGCCACTGGTACCAGGGACCATCATTCTTAAAACACTCTCAGAGTTTGTGGCCTGAAACACCATCTCCAGTGGAGGAAGAGGGAGCAGAGTTGCGCAAGACTGGTTTAAACACACTTACATGCTTTACTATCAGCACCTCAGTCTCTAACATTGATCAGCATAAAATATTCCAAGAGCTGATAGAGTCCACAGCTTCCCACGGGGCGGCCACTGGGAGCCTGACAGCCAGTGCGTACAAAGAAGCTGAAGACACTCTACTACAAAAATCACAACAAGAGTCTTTCACTTCAGACATTGAACAGTTAAGAGCTGGTAAACCTCTCGCTCATAACAGTCGCTTAAAAGCTTTGGCACCTGAAATTGACAGTGAGACCCAGCTGATTCGAGTTGGAGGTCGCTTACGTCACAGTACCAACCTTGAGTGAAACACTGTACATCCCATCGTTCTCGATGCTAAGCATCCAATTACACAGCTCATCATACAAAGTTATGATGCCAAACTCCACCACCCAGGGTATGAGAGAGTGTTTGCTGAACTTAGACGCAAGTACTGGATTCTCCGTGGTAGGGAAGCCGTAAAGTGGTTTCAAAGAAGCTGTGTGGAGTGCCAAAAATGGAGAAAGAATCCAGATATCCCCAAAATGGCAGACCTACCTCCAGCCAGACTACGTTTATTCCGGCCTGCGTTCTACTCCACAGGTATGGACTGTTTCGGTCCCTATGCTGTCAAGGTTGGTAGGAGGACTGAAAAGAAATGGGGTATCATTTTTAAGTGTCTGACCACTCGAGCAGTGTATATTGATGTCCTACACAACCTTTATGCTGACTCTTTCCTCATGGCCCTCAGACATTTCACTGCCAGACGTGGAACCCCCTTTGAACTAATTTCAGATCAAGGTACCAATTTTAAAGGAGGAGAAAGGGAACTCAGGGAAGCCTTTGCAGCTCTTGCCCCTGAACTTCAGTCACAGTTAGCCAGACAAAAGGTCGAATTCCGTTTCAACCCCCCAAATGCTCCTCACTTTGGAGGTTGCTGGGAACGAGAAATTCGTTCTCTCAAGCAGGCCCTGACAGCCACCATTGGAGCTCAGTCAGTAACTTTTGAGGTGCTACAAACAGTGTTAATTGAAATTGAGGGAATTCTAAACTCAAAACCCTTGGGCTATACTTCCTCGGATATTGCAGATCCAGACCCCATTACTCCAAACTCCCTCTTGATGGGGCGGCCAGATTCCTCACTACCTCCGGTGGTATACCCAGAATCAGAGATCATAAGCAGGCGCCGATGGCGTCACAGCCAAGTCCTAGCTGACCACTTCTGGAAGCACTTCTTGAAGTTTTACCTTCCTGGACTTCAGACTCGTCAGAAGTGGCAAAACGACACATCAGACAATCAAGTTGGCACCACAGTGATGATCGTTGACCCACAATTACCCAGAGCGCTTTGGCCAGTGGGACGAGTGTCCGAAATCTTCCCTGGGGCTGATGGCAGAGTGAGGACAGTTAATATTAAGGTGGGCAGCAAGACATACACACGCCCAGTGGCACGTATTATACGATTACCTAGCATCCCTGAGTAATGTAACACTGTACACCATTCTGTAACTTAGAGGCCTTTTCATAGTTGTACAGATTCTGTCCCCGAATCTGGGGGCGGCTGTTAAAAAGGCCATTATAGCTTTAAGAATAATTAATCTTCTGATCCGAATCTCTCTCTCTCTTTGCCGAGACTGACTGACACACAGGCAGCCAATCAGCATTCACTGATCCACGTGCAGGCAAATATCCCGCCCACAGCGCTTAGTGTGATGTTAAGAGTGAGTCCATCAGAGCGCTGATGCGGACGCCAAAATTTGACATTGCATGTCATATATAGCTCCACTCATTTTAAGGGTGTTGTGCGTCAATGTAAAGTAAGTATAATGTATCTTATCTTTGAAACGATTGTGTGTGTGATATGGTTGACTTAGCTGTCTATTACATTTTGCTGTCCGATGTGCAGTAATTGTTATGCTAAAGCTTACATATTATTAACATGTCTTTAGCGCAATGTTTCACTATATATTTACATATAACCTTTATTCATAGTTGTTTGTTAATGTTATCTATGTACATTTCACTTGTGTTTCGTTGTAGCTTGTTTATTAGTCCTCATTTCTGAGATATTTTGAAGCTGTGAACAACTTGATGCGCATGAGCACTGGGCATGTCCAGACAAAGCACCTCTGATACAATATGCAACAGATAAATCTGTTTACTGTTTAATTCTGTATATATGGTATAGCAAGTTTGTTTTCTTTATTTTATTAACATGTTTAATTGTTTATTTCACTGAATATTCACCATGTGTATTCATATTTACTCTTCATTTGTGTTTTATAGAAAAACCACAGAAACCCTTATTATTCACTGAGTTGTTGTGGTGACAAATAAACGGGTTACTCCCATATAATCCATCTTTGACCACGTCTCTTACCGGACACCCTGTGGCGGGTTTCAACCTAACCAGCAACTTACCAAATGAGACTTTGCTATTGAAACAAACTCATTTTTTCACTCGTCATGACGTGTTTTGGACTGATGCAACTTATACCGAAAAATACGGGTAACATTATTATTTTTATTATTATTATGAGAGTAACTGACACAGACTAGAACTTTAATGTTTCACCAAATTCAGCTCAGATCTTCAGACTCGTCTGACTCGTGTTGCTGTATAACTGGCCAGACTTACCTTCCCAAAAAATCCTATTTAATTTTATTTCATAAATTTAACTATATTTATTTCCACTTCACTGTTATCCAAGGAGACAGAACTATTTGCACTGTTTATATCAGTGGGACAATATTTATACAATACTATAACCTAGAAATAATTTAACGGGGTCTCTTGCAAGTCGCAGCAGCATGAATTATGTGGCCAGCATCATCTGATTCAAATATTATGCTAATTAACAGTGAGCGGTGGTTTCAGACATTACAGTGCTTCACTCGCACTGACTCTTATTCTGTCTGAAAGAATGGAAAGATCGAGTTGAAGGTGGAGCGATTCGGCCATTCAGATGAAAGCAGCGTTTCAGCTCTGCCCACAAGTGCGAATGAAATATTGAAGCCATAAACCAAAATGATCAAAACCTACACGGACCAACGGTCTTGTCCATGTTCTCTCACTTGAATCCTCTTCTTGAGATTTGAGTCTGTGACCTTCTGCAAGCCCCGCCTTGTTCACGCAGTGATTGACATGGCGCGAGGGGGCGGACACGTGATCGGCTCGGAATGCATTTTCAATGTGCATATTGAATTTTGCTACATTCATTGCGGGACACTGAATGAAAATGCAATCGTAAGTGTCTTGACTGAGTGTTAATGCATTTAAGAAAAATAGCATTTAAATTATAATTTTGCCACAGTTTTTGCTTGAACATGTTATACATATCTAATCATTTCTGTAATACATTTTAATTTTCAACTTATAAAGCGTTAAAATTAGTATTCATTTTACATATTAAAACTGGTGTATGAAATGGCAAATGAAAATTATGTAATTTAATTTTAATTTTGCACCAAACGTTGCACAAATGTATTGGAAAATGAAAATGTAAATACAGAAATGCATTGTCATTTTGCATATTGCATTGCAAATTGAATATCGCTACCCATGTGCTTCCATACTAGAGTTGTGACGTTCGCGAACGAACCGATTCTTTTGAACGGCTCATAAACATGAACGATGGGAGCCGAGTCGCGGCTGGAGGGGAGCCGTTCTTTCTGTCGTTCTTTTTTCCTATGCGTGTTTCACACAGATGCACACAAATGAGCTCCTCCGCGAGACAGAACAGTTATAGGGGGAGGGGCGCACCCAGCGCAGGCCAACCCTTTATAGCGTGATGATATTAGTTATTAGTTGTGCATGTTCATTGCAGCCCACTTTGTTATTGTTCATTGACTTGAAGGGGCTGATGTCCTATTTGCAAAGTTTACAGTAGTAATAGTATGTAGTATGTAGACATTTCCATTTTATTTATTCTAATTTTATCTACTTTAAATACTGTCACTGTCTAAGCAGAGGGATTTGTGCAACCCTATGGAATATAGTCCACACATGACAAACGAGGTAATAATCAATATTTCAGAATAATTCAAACTCAGATATTGGTGTGTGATATCTGAGTTTTAATTATTTGACTACAAATCTCACCTCATTTTTCCTCCCAGTAATTATTTCCAGGATAGAATGAGATGCCTCCAAGCTGGCTTCTTAAAACTGACTAAATATTTAAAAAGAGCCAAAAGAGCCGTTCTTTTGAACGGCTCTTTGAAAGGAACGGATCGCGAAGATCCGGATCCCCTCAAAGAGCCATAAATCCCATCACTATTCCATACGAGTGAGCCTGCTGGGGAAGACATACAAAGTTAATAGACAATTTTTTGCTGAAATTCATTGTGCTGTTGTTGTTAACAGGTATGGTTTATTTGCTAAGTGTCCTGGGACAGGTGAGGGAGCGAGTGGAGCTGCTCAGGGAGAGCATCAAACTCCAGAGAGAGAGAGAGGAGCACAAGTTTTCTCTTCTTAAGAGAATGCTTAACAAATACATTCTTCATTAGCCAAGAGAAAACAGTAGGAAAAAATGGGTATATTACAGTTTTTCAATATCTTTTTTTTATATGTCTTATTTATTGTCAATGGAAAAACCTTATTTCTCTAGTTTTTTTTTTGTGATGCAAATTAAAAATAAAATGCATAATTTGTATACATTTTTCTTTTTTTAATATGTAATTTATTAATAAATAAGCCTGAGTACTTTATGTACATTACTTATGTTTTTCATATTCACGTGTAAATAAAAGAGATGTACTTATGTACATTCATTTTTTTAAAAGCAGCTTATAATTATTTTTCACAAAACATTCTTTTATCTGTGTATTTTTTTGTCCTGTAAATATTTTTTTATACACATTAAAACAAATTGTTCTATACATAACTGAAAGTATTTTTTACAACCATTTACAGCATAGCTTAGGTTTAACATCAGAAGAACACCATCAGTTTGAGCCCAGCGCTGCCTCCATGTGTTCTGGGGTCTTCAGGAGGTCCATCTCTTGGTGAATGGTCCTCAGCTACTCAGAGGATAATGGGGTGACAGTGGAACAAGGCACATTTCAAACTCTCTGGAGACCATCTTTATGATGTGCCACTGGCAGACAGATCAGAAACACCAGGGTCTGGATTGTGGCACTTCTCAGAAGATCCAGCAGCTCTGTCAGGGCCTCCCTGTTCAGAATAAAACCATTAAACACCTGTCTCAAACATTCAGCTCTATTCTGCAGTACAGGGGTCTGCTCTGATTTAGAGAAGGAAGGAAAAGAGAAATTGTTTAGAGCTATGACAACATACAAGAAACATTGAGACCCACTATATACCATATTGGGGAAAACTACTAGTTGCCATATTTGATAAAGAGACAGTTCACCCAAAAATAAAAATTCCAAATCTTGAACACCGTAAGGGTGAGTAAATGATTACAGAATTTTCATTTTTGGCTGAACTGTCCTTTAAGTAAAAGTATTATATTGCATACTCTAATATACTTAAGGTATTGAGAGTAAAACTGTTGGGTAGTTTAATCTACAACAATGCATCATGTTGTAAAAGACCATATTTTTGTAGTGCTGCTTTCCTGCGAGAAAGGAAAAAACCATAGTACTTTATATTTGTACGAGTATGCTTAACGAATGTACTTTCTTACAGCCCACCTCTGATTTAAAAAAAAAAATGAAAGTAACAACATTTATTGTGAGAATATTAATACTTTATTGTAACAATATGAAAGACTGCATCTGTAGGACTGGGACCGGTCAAACAGAGCACTGGTCGGCGGTCACAGCTGCCACTGAACATTAACCTGTCCTGTACTATGCTGAACAAAATATATAATCAGATTATTCCGTTTTATTTTCATGGTTAACAGCCTTAAAATCTGGGTTGCAAACCTGTCTACATATGATCACCATGGTCAAGACAATAAACTACATAAAATCGCACCTTTGTAAGATATCAGTCAGCATTTGAACTGCTATGTGTGTGTTCGTGTATTTTTTAGTTTTTCATATGTATCATTTCAAGTAAGCTCCGAACCAGTACCTGCAATTAAAGTTGTAATCAAAAAAAGGACGCAGCAAACCAGCGTAATTTACCTGGCCTTGGTCTTGGCTAAACCTGGGGTACATCACCTTCTCCACTTTGACGTAAAACAAATGGCTCCACCTGTCCCGGCAGGATTGTGCTCTGGCACCGTTGCTATGGAACCTTTGGTTTGAGCGGAATGAAATCATGCAGGCGGAGCATCCACGCACTTCGGAGGGCCCTTCGTACACCTGGCCTTCGAGGTGCGTACACTCAACTTTGGGACACAGCTTAGGCTTCTCACTCAGTTGATCTTTTGATGCGGAAGCATTTCACAGACTCTGCGTTTGTTTTTTTTATTTAAAAGTGGTGAAAATGAAGGTTGTCTTAATTTTGATTTTTGTGTGTTCATCTTTACTTCAAGGTAAGAAATTGATTTTACCAAGAAATGTTTCTAACCACGTCTTTCTTCCATAATATTGTACCATAATATTCACAATAGGTATGTTTTATAAGTTAGTGCATAGAATACACATACAGTATATTAAGATCAAAGTTCAATTATCGCGGCGCGTACACACGCACCGGCTTCTCGGACCCGACGGAACGGTGCTTTCGTGTTCTTTGTCGTGTGAGTCGGAGTGTTTTTGTACGTCGTCTTCGCGTCTACCCGCTTTAAGTGCGCGTACAGTCGTGAGTTTCTGCTGGATGTCGGCAGAACCACGTTTTTAGAGTAAACTCCGTGCACGCGGAACAGCTGCGGGACCTCGGTCTGCTCCGGAGGCCTACATCATCACCGACCCCCACTACTACCCCTCGCCCACAGTGGAGGCTCCACAAGCGGCGTGAGAGGAAGCAGAAGAGGGGTAAGCGCGGAGGTATCCGGGCTAGGCTAGCGGCTAACCCACACAAGCTATCTATCCCCACCATCGTACTGGCTAACGTGCGCTCGTTGGATAATAAACTGGACTACATCCGATTGCTACATTTAATTCAGAGGACTGCAAGTATAGTATAAAGGTAAATAGTAGCAAAATGGTATAATAGTAGCAGTAGCAAAACTCGAGAGGCCGAAAATCTGAATGCGAGAACTTGTTATATTCATATTTTTTTAAGTTCAAATTTACACTCACAGATTTGATGTGAAAAGCTGAATCTTTCAATATGAACACACGGACAATGATTAATAAACACTCGTGTTTTGAATTGGAAGTTGTAGATTAATAGCCACAAATGTGTAGAATGACATTCACACAAAGAAAATGACAACATTTTTACGACACTTAATTTTGCGCTTTTCTTCAGTTTCGCTGCACAACGTTAAGTCAGCACTTACAACTTCTCAGATCTGGCAGAACAAGTTCAAATCCTAGCGCTTTTGACTTTTGCTACTCTTTTTGCGGTATTCCTGCTGAAAAACTCACTTGTGCACTTGCACACACAGGCCCTGTCCCAAATGGCACACTCCGGACTTGTGGACTTCCTCAGAGTCCACACTTCGGTGACGTCATGTAGTGCAGACCTATAGGGCCCTTAGCGCGAGTCCGCGAGGGTGCATTGAGAGGTATTTTGGGACAGACTCGATCGTCACGCCGGAAACAGGAAGAAGGTCTGGTTGACTTATCCCTCTCCATACGGAGCTGAATAAACTTAAAGGTCATCTCATCAGTCCCTTTATTAGAAAAATATCACAAATATCATTAAACAAATTACAGTCTTTAGCATAGAGAACAGGATTAATTTTAATTTCCCAAATAATATGTCCATGTGAAATACACAGCCTGCTTTTACAGTTCTATAATTGTAAATGCCACCTGGGCATTAGAATAGATGTCATGGTTATTTAAATGATAAATACATTTGTACATAATAATACATAATGTTAAATTTTAACACAAAATTAAAATGAGTTTAAGAAAAATGTATAGGTTTCAATATTCATACTACGTTTATATGACTCATAAAGCCATGACATTCGGTTCTATTTATGTAATGAATCATAATGCGATCGTATTATTTAACGCGCTATTATTATGTTTGAGATATCAACTGGTCAATAATGTTTGTATAACTGTAAGTAACAACTGGTAAAATGTACGCCTATGTCATAAAAAACATTGATACTTTTACACTTAAATATTCTCTTCGTTTACAGTCCGTGAGCGAAATATCCTCCCATCTGTTGTCTGATTGGTCTTTCGCAAGGATTCCTGGGTAGTTGAAGTGCGTGGAGGACCGCTTCAAGGGTACAAAGGGGGCGCTGCTGAGCACACTTCGGAGCGTTAAAATGCTGAATGGGACGGCCTACGGACTCGTAGACTCGGCGAGCACGCGCATTTCAAGTCCACGAGACCGAAAGTCCACATGAAGTGCGCGATTTGGGACAGGGCCACAAATACGGCAAAACACGGAAGTAAAGCAGCGCCGCCTTTACTCAGCTGAGGAAGTTTTTTTTTTTCTTTTTTTTTTTGCAAAAAACTGATATACAATAAGGCAATACAAGATAGTAATGAGATTCACAAGAACAGAGCACCAAAACAAAAAATGAAGAAATAAGAAAATAGAATAATAATAAAACATAAAAAAAATAATTATACAATAGGGTCTTCTAATAGTTTAGATTTCTGCAATAAACCAAACAGTCTTCTACCTGGTTTAGATGTTAACTGTCACAGATTTACAGTACATCCAAAATTCCTTTTGAAAAACAGAAAACATTGGCTTTGTTTTAAAGCACTTACGTTTATGAATATAAAATTTGACCAAAAGGAGAATATTATTCAGAACAACAGGAGTATGTACATCTTCAATTATTAAACCAAAAATGGTCATTTTTAGAAAATTGAGAAGACAGTTTGATTGAAACTTTAAGCCATTCGAATGTATCAGACCAAAAGGCTCTACTGAATGAAGTCAAATAATAAAAGTACAGTTGTTTCAATATCAACATCACAAAAGGTACAATTATTGTGATCAATATTGAATCTATTTCTAAAAAATTCTAAAGATGGGTAGACATCATTAAAAATGTTAAATTGTACTTCCTTAGCTTTTGGGGGAATGGGAAAGGAGATATACATGGTTCTTAATTTAAAAATAGAGCTCTTGGGAAAAAGGTTATTAACATTACGTCGACTAGCTTGATTTGGAAATTTATCTTGGGTCAACATTGGCAGTCAAATGTGACCAAACACCTTAAGTGTAACTTTTAACCAATAAAATAACTGTACTACATTTTAGCTCAGTCCTGTTTAGTTAAGTTTAGTTCAAAATCAAAAATTATGTAATAACTCACCCTCATGTCGTTCCAAACCAGTTAGACCTCCATTTATCTTTGGAAAACAGGTTAAGATATTTTAGATGTAGGCTGAGAGCTCTCAGTCCCTCCATTGAAACTGTGTGTACGGTAGAGCTGTAATCGGGCCTTAAAAGTTAGGCCCGACAGGACCCGAGCCCAACAAGTACATTTTGATTGAAAACTTTTTAAAAGCCTGAACCCGTTTATAGCCCGACACTATTCAAATGTGCACACGCACACAGCTCTTTTTCCTTTGTCAAAAATGAGTCATTTATTCATGTTTTAACATAATTTATTAATAACTAACGTAGACTACACCACTTGGAAGTTGGAATAAAGAAATAAAATAAGTCCTCTTTAACATCTCCGCACTCTAAATAGGCATAGGCTCATTTAGCCTATAAATAGACCAACGCACCAATAAAAACAAGTCTTTAAAAAAAAAAAAAAATTTTAAATTAAGATGAGTATTTGGCAATAAGGAAATTAAGATAAAGGCTCCAGATTTGCTTCGCCACTAGCAGCTGACATTTAATAAAAGAATAATGACAACATTAGCGTATATATACTCGGTACACATTATGCATTTAAAACTCAATTAATATTTTGTTATCATTTTAAAAAACTTTATTACTCACAGCAATTAGGCTAAGCTAGGGATGTGCCGGTACTAGTACCGGTACCGAACGGTTCCTGGGCAAATTCCAAATGGAAGTGATCATCCCTATCCCCTTGAAGTGGGGACTTTGGAGTGAGTAGGACATGTGCGTGACATTAAGTAGTCGTTAGGAATGCACTTCGCTAAAGGAGCGACATAATTTCCTCATTATCTGAGAAGCACCCGGCTGCAGCCTGCAGATCGAGGCGGGGCTGCACCTGGGGTGTGGTTACACGTGCAGCCCCGCCCCACACCTACTCTGATTGGTTCGATCGTCTTTCATAGACTTACATGATAGGAAATGTGTGCGTAGTTGGTGTAGGACGGAGAACGCTGTTTAAAAAGCTAAAAACGCTGTACAGTTTTACAAAGCCTTCATATTGCACAAAAGAAGAAAAATAAAACATTAGCCTGTAACTCGCCATGTCCCTGAAATGATTGTTTTGTTAAATTAAGCTGATCTTTAGGCTAACATACACATATAGTAAATTAATTGGGCTGATTATCCACAGTAAGACGATCAGGTCTTCAGATACAAGAATGGAATTATGAATTAAATAATTTTAGAAAATTTTATTATTTCATATCATCAGAGTATGAGAAAGGAAAATGAAAGGGGTATATCATTACTGTTTTAATTTATATAGCATGAAAATACAATTATTTTTACATATAATTATCCATCATGCAGTTGATAAATGACACTTCAATAGTCTAATGTGTCTGCCAATTCAATTTTTATGAAACTTTACATTTCCTTTACTACATTGCAAAACATAGACTTTTTCTCCCCTTTATTTCAGGAAAATATGCTGCTCCTCGTTATTTGAAAGAAATCGATAAACTTTTATTTCTATCGGCCAGTGATGATTCTGAAAGGACATACCTGTAAACCGTTGCTATAGTAACGAACACGATTTCATGATAATTGTGCTCTTATTTTAGTGCAGTCTCACAGCCACTGTCAAATATTGAGATAAACTTTATAAAGTATCATCTATTTATATTAAATTGGTATCTTCTCCGATATCCATTTTGTGACCATTGAGCTGATTCTTTTCAATCAGCAGGAATGATTCGGGATATTGTAGCCTACGTTTAATGTGGCTTAATGCATTAAAACAGTGTTTTTAAAAGACCTAACTCAGTAAACAAATTAATAATAAAGCATTCTATTCACTGACAGGCAGATGAGTCTAGAATAAGAATGCAATGTGTTTAATTACGTGTTAAGCGTTTTCCTCCCATAGAAAACCATTAGACTAAAAGGATAACGCGTAACGTGGCATAATGCATTAAAACGTGTTTTAAAAAGACCAAACTCAGTAAACATTTTTAATAACACATTTTATTTACAGACAAGCAGGTTATGGGTGGAAATTAAACGCTTTGTGTTCGTATTCTGTGCTCATATCTGCTTGTCAGTGAATAGAATGCTTTATTAATAATTTGTTTACTGAGTTTGGTCTTTTTAAAACACTGTTTTAATGCATAAAGCCACGTACTTTCACGTTAAGCGTGCTTTTAGAATGTCCCAATTGTTAATTTGTGAATTAATCTGATCAAGAAGAGTAAACTTGCAGCAGCTAACATATCTTGATTCAATAACTCCGACATAGTGAGTCAAGTTAACAATAAAAAACTGCATTATAGGAAAGGCTTTGTAAAACTGTACCGCGTTTTTAGCTTTTTAAACAGCGTTCTCCGTCCTACACTAACTACGCACACATTTCCTATCATGTAAGTCTATGAAAGACGATTGAACCAATCAGAGTAGGTGTGGGGCGGGGCTGCACGTGCAACCCCGCCCCAGGTGCAGCCCCGCCTCGATCTGCAGGCTGCAGCTGAGACACCCTTCGCTGCAGACTGTAGCGCGGTGACGTCACATACGTATGTACGTCACGTATGTGTTTACCGCGCATGCGCTTGTAATTTGCATTGCGTGATGACGTTAGTTGTTTTCGGGTAGTGCGTGCATTAAAACGATGCGCATACTTAAAAGAAAACTCTAATAAAATGTTAAAGAACATTAAGGTGTACAAAAGACGGGGAAAACAACCATGTTTAACCATGTTTCATCTGAGGTAAAATTATACGGAATTAAAGTTTATTCTGTAAAATCTGTGTAGTATCTTACAATATATTAACATTCTGTTGCACTTTACTTCACTGTGTATATTGTAATATTACACTTTAATGGCACCTTATATTTCTTATTGAGCTAGTCAAAATTACAACAGATAAAGTACAGTCTTTGGCTCTAATAGTGCTGATGGTAAAACGTGTGTTGTTCACAATGTGATGCAATCGATCCGCTCCGAATCTGCCTTTTTCCCCTACCTTTTCAAATTTCAAATCACATCAGAAAAGCATTTATTTTAAATAAAAACGAAGGAAATAATCAAACAGTTTTGAGGGAGGGCTTTATTGTCCTAATATGCTGGCATCCATTTAATAATTTGAATTAAAATTATAATTTACACTCATTATTGCATTGTGCATTGTTTTATAATGTACTACAATACTGAGGTGCAAATAATTGCCACTATTTGCAATAAGTAATATAAATAGCAGAAAATCCTGCTATTTTAACATAGTGTAAATAGAATCTATAGACATTTGCTCTAAGTGTAAACCACTGCCTTTCTTATTTTAATCTTTCTTTTGCTATGGTTCTTGTTTATCTATTTTTTAACTATACATTTGGACATTTTTCTTTTGCTTTGGCAATTCTGCATGTGAAACATTTAAGCCAGTAAAGTAGTTTTAAGTTCAGTTGACTACATACAGTATATTTTCATCAAGGTGCCTCCAAAAAAACCAAACTGATGACAGTGATCTTTTTTTATTTATTTCAAAGAACAAAACAGAAAATATACTTGTATATACAAATATAGATTAAGACTATAGACATGACACAAGAAAAAAAAATCTGAAATTCACCTCCATCACTGATAAAACAATAAGTCAAGCAGTAGCCCTCAAATTCTTTGAATGGATAAAACCCACACAGGACTCTCCTCCTGCGATTCCTCACACAGCCAGGTGGACAGTCTTTAAATATCTCACTGCACCGGAGGCACTGGGTCAGAGAACATGACGCCCGGACACTCAGGTTGTATTGTTCAGACAATGCACTCCAGTTCACGACACCTTTACATAAAAGAACAAACGATACTAAAGCAATATTAAATCATTTTAAAGAAAGGCAGAAGAGCCATACAAGGAAAATATTTTAAATGTATTTTTAAATATATTATAGCATGGTGTTAGAAAAAGTGTTGTTTGCTTTGTCTGTAAACTACCTAAGAGATTAAATTATAACCAGCATTAACATCAACTAAATAAATACATTTTCTCAAGTCAAAATTTAGGTTGGCTTGGCTTGAGAAAGCATGGCCTGAAAGTTTGAAGTTTTTTTCAATTTGAAAATGTTAGAGTTGAGGGCTATACAGTCTGTCAGAGAAAGAAAAACAGATAATTACAGTACTCTAGCCACATGAACCGAGTCTCTTCTCTGAATTTCTTCTTACTGACAATGTCCCCAAAAAGTCATATTAAGACATATGAAGGTCAGTTTAAGAGGTGTAACACTTTACAATAAGGCGTCATTGGTAAACACTAGTTAATGTATTAATTAACATGAACTAACAATGAACAATACATGTGTTACAGTATCTATTAATCTTTGATAATGTTAATGAAAAAGATTACAAATATGATTTTTTTTTTTTTGCAATGCATGCAACTATCAACCCTTACGAAAGGAAAATATATTTACCAATATATTTCTTAAAATATATTGTGATATATTGTAATATATTATTTTCCCTTTTTTTCTAATATATTATATATTTGAATACATTGAATAATATATTGATGATACATATAAGGGAATGGCTTTACTAACATTAATAAAGTCTTTCTGCTCTATTTTAAGACATCTTTAATGGTTCATTTTAGGCGAAATAAGACTTTGAAAGACCAGCATTCGAATACTATATCATAAAACATGTCATAAGTGTTTGAAATCGCACACATTTGCAATGACACTCTCTATGATTATGACCAAAGCATTCTTACAATTAAAAGCAATTTAAACGCAAATTTCTAAGAAAACAAAAGTAATATCTCATATCCACCATACCTTACGAACATCCGGAAGTGAATGAACCTGGATATCCGCATTAATGACAGTCAGTACGGCGCGTACGGCGCACAATCGTATTTACGGTAAATACATATACGTTACTGCGCATGCGCGGTAAACACACGTCACGTACATACGTGACGTCGCCGCGCTACAGTCTGCAGCGAGGAGTACTTGCTGCAGCCGGGTGTACTTGCATTATCTTCAGCTGGGATGTTCCTGTGACAGCGCAGCATGTGTCCGTCAGCAGATGTCGCTGTTTTACTGTTATAAATGTTTTTATTTTATTTTTCTATTGTTGCTAGCACAACCATTGCAAATAAACATACATTTTATATTTAAATACGTTTTAAAAATATGCTACACTGTAAAACCCGACAAGTAAACTTAACTCAAACCGTTTGAGTAAACAGCTTGCCTTGATTTAAACCATGTAAGTTTTAAAACTTTGCAATTAAGTAATTAAGTGATTAATTGAGTGATAATTGAGCTTTAGTGATGAACAGCTGCTGTTAACAAACAGAATCACTGAAGAAAAGAGAAACACAAAAACTACTACAACTGACTTCAGACCCAGTCTTAGATGAAATCAACTGAAATAAAATACATGAAATCTCTCAAGATCTGATTAAACAACCCCACAAACAGCATCACCAGCTCCACTTATTAATAACCAGACTGACTTTATTTCTGTCAGACGTCTACAGAAGATCTTATTGAGAATGAACTAATGTTTAGATGTTGATTTATTGTTTCATTTGAAGTAACCATGTTAGAGATCAGCGTTTGCTTTAGTTGGGCTCTTGACCCTTGACTTCTGTCTTTGTGTTTTCTCTGGCTGTTATAACAGTGTGTTTCTAAAACATGTTTGATATAAATTGATGGACTCTGCGGATGGAAAGAAGCGACCAGCCTCCGGCACAATTCAGACACCCACGGACACTCCAAAGCGTTAGCACTCATTAGCTTGTCATTAGCGTTTTCATTCAAACCTATCGCTGTTTTCTTTTCTCCTCTCCCTCGCTCCAGTTTTTCACAAGTTCATCAAACAACCGCAGTAAGAATATTTAATCAAGCATGGTGAGTATTGGCTTCCCCCGTCATTGTTACTTGCACCTCTTGCCACATGTACAGTTTATCTATCTCTGTCGCTGATGAGGGATTCACATGTGATAAATGCAGGGAAATAGTTAGGCTGACAGAGAAGATTTCAGAATTAGAGACACGCATCCAAACTTTAATTGAGGACAGTAAGAATGTTAGGGCTCTAGATACGGCTTTGGATGGGTCTAGCTCAGGGTTTCCTGTACATTGTTTGGTTCCGGAAACAGAGCCCCAGCAGCAGGGCAACTGGGTGACGGTGAGGCAGCGTAGTCGTGGGTCAAAACACCGCTCTTCTGTTCCGATCAAAACATTAAACAGGTTCTCCCCACTCAGTGATGCACCCACTGAGAAACCTGATGAAAGTGCTCTAGTCATTGGTGATTTCTATTGTACGGAACGTGAATATAGAGACACCAGCCACCATAGTCAAATGTTTACCGGGAGCCAGAGCGCCTGACATCTTGGCAACTTTAAAAGTGCTGGCTAATGCTAACCGTAAATACAGTAAGATTGTTATTCATGCCGGCGCTAATGATGTTCGACTTCGCCAGTCGGAGATCACTAAAAATAACATTAAAGAGGTGTGTGAACTTGCAAGCACGATGTCAGACACTGTAATATGCTCTGGTCCCCTCCCTGCTTACCGTGGTGACGAGATGCATAGCAGATTGTCATCACTCAATGGCTGGATGTCTAAGTGGTGCCCACAGAATAACATAGGTTTCATAGACAATTGGACGAGCTTTTGGGGCAGACCTGACCTGTTTAAAAGAGATGGTCTTCATCCCTCCTGGGGTGGCGCCACTCTTCTCTCTAGAAATATGGCAAATAGTCTTAGTGTTTATACTTGACTAACTGGGGCCCAGGTCAGGAAGCAGACAGACTGGCTAAACCGACTGTCTGCTAGCTGCCTCCCGTCACAGAGGTCAGTTAATTCTCAGCACATAGAGACTCTTTCACCTAGATATCACACTATAGAGACTGTGTCTGTTCCCCGAACTAGAAAATACAAAAAACGTCCAAACCAAGTTAAGATTAAAAATTTAATTGAGGTCAACAAATAAAAAACAGAAGCAATATGGATAAACAAATGATAAAGCTTGGCTTATTGAATATCAGATCCCTTTCTACGAAAACACTTTTTGTAAATATGATCACTGATCATAATATAGATGTACTCTGTTTGACAGAAACCTGGCTAAAACCTGATGATTACATTATTTTAAATGAGTCCACCCCCCAAGATTACTGTTATAAACATGAGCCACGTCTAAAAGGCAAAGGTGGAGGTGTTGCTTCAATTTATAACAACGTTTTCAGGATTTCTCAGAGGGCAGGCTACAAGTATAACTCGTTTGAAGTAATGGTACTTCATATAACATTATCCAAAGAAACAAATGTTAATGATAAATCCCCTGTTATGTTTGTACTGGCTACTGTATACAGGCCACCAGGGCACCATACAGACTTTATTAAAGAGTTTGGTGATTTTACATCTGAGTTAGTTCTGGCTGCAGATAAAGTTTTAATAGTTGGTGATTTTTAATATACATGTTGATAATGAAAAAGATGCATTGGGATCAGCATTTATAGACATTCTGAACTCTATTGGTGTTAGACAACACGTTTCAGGACCTACTCATTGTCGAAATCATACTCTAGATTTAATACTGTCACATGGAATTGATGTTGATAGTGTTGAAATTATTCAGCCAAGTGATGATATCTCAGATCATTATTTAGTTCTGTGCAAACTTCATATAGCCAAAATTGTAAATTCTACTTCTTGTTACAAGTATGGAAGAACCATCACTTCTAACACAAAAGACTGCTTTTTAAGTTATATTCCTGATGTATCCAAATTCCTTAGCATATCCAAAACCTCAGAACAACTTGATGATGTAACAGAAACTATGGACTCTCTCTTTTCTAGCACTTTAAATAAAGTTGCTCCTTTACGCTTAAGGAAGGTTAAGGAAAACAGTTTGACACCATGGTATAATGAGCATACTCACACCCTAAAGAGAGCAGCCCGAAAAATGGAGCGCAGCTGGAGGAAAACAAAACTAGAGGTATTTCGTATTGCTTGGCGGGAAAGTAACATATCCTACAGAAAAGCATTAAAAACTGCTAGATCCGATTACTTTTCTTCTCTTTTAGAAGAAAACAAACATAACCCCAGGTATTTATTCAATACAGTGGCTAAATTAACGAAAAATAAAGCCTCAACAAGTGTTGACATTTCCCAACACCACAGCAGTAATGACTTTATGAACTACTTCTAAAATCGATACTATTAGAAATAAAATTGCAACCATTCAGCCGTCAGCTACAGTATCACATCAGACAGTGCACTATAGACCCCCTGAGGAACAGTTCCACTCATTCTCTACCATAGGAGAGGAAGAATTGTATAAACTTGTTAAATCATCTAAACCAACAACATGTATGTTAGACCCTATACCATCTAAACTCCTAAAAGAGGTGCTTCCAGAAGTCATAGATCCTCTTCTGACTATTATTAATTCCTCATTGTCATTAGGATATGTCCCCAAAACCTTCAAACTGGCTGTTATTAAGCCTCTCATCAAAAAACCACAACTTGACCCCAAAGAACTATTTAATTATAGACCAATCTCGAATCTCCCTTTTCTGTCCAAGATACTAGAAAAGGTGGTATCCACACAATTATATTCCTTCTTAGAGAAAAATGGTATATGTGAGGATTTCCAGTCAGGATTTAGACCGTATCATAGTACTGAGACTGCTCTCCTTAGAGTTACAAATGATCTGCTCTTATCATCTGATCGTGGGTGTATCTCTCTATTAGTTTTATTGGATCTTAGTGCTGCTTTTGATACAATTGACCACAACATTCTTTTGCATAGACTTGAACACTTTGTTGGCATCAGTGGAAGTGCATTAGCATGGTTTAAATCGTACTTATATGACCGCCATCAGTTCGTAGCAGTGAATGAAGATGTATCCTATCGATCACAAGTGCAGTATGGAGTACCTCAAGGCTCAGTACTAGGGCCGCTACTCTTCACGCTTTATATGTTACCCTTGGGAGATATCATCAGGAAACATGGTGTTAGCTTTCACTGTTATGCTGATGATACTCAGCTCTATATTTCTTCGCAGCCCGGTGAAACACACCAATTTGAAAAACTAATGGATTGCATAGTCGATATAAAAAACTGGATGACGAGTAATTTCTTACTGCTAAATTCTGAAAAAACAGAGGTGTTAATTATAGGACCTAAAAACTCTGCTTGTAATAAACTAGAACACTGTCTAAGACTTGATGGTTGCTCTGTCAATTCTTCGTCATCAGTTAGGAACCTGGGTGTGCTATTTGATCGCAATCTTTCCTTAGAAAGCCACATTTCTAGCATTTGTAAAACTGCATTTTTCCATCTCAAAAATATATCTAAATTACGGCCTATGCTCTCAATGTCAAATGCAGAAATGTTAATCCATGCATTTATGACCTCAAGGTTAGATTATTGTAATGCTTTATTGGGTGGTTGTTCAGCACGCTTAGTAAACAAACTACAGCTAGTCCAAAATGCAGCAGCAAGAGTTCTTACTAGAACCAGGAAGTATGACCATATTAGCCCGGTCCTGTCAACACTGCACTGGCTCCCTATCAAGCATCGCATAGATTTTAAAATATTGCTTATTACTTATAAAGCCCTGAATGGTTTAAGCACCTCAGTATTTGATTGAGCTCCTTTTACATTATAATCCTCTACGTCCGCTACGTTCTCAAAACTCAGGCAATTTGATAATACCTAGAATATCAAAATCAACTGCAGGCGGCAGATCCTTTTCCTATTTGGCGCCCAAACTCCGGAATAACCTACCTAACATTGTTTGGGAGGCAGACACACTCTTGCAGTTTAAATCTAGATTAAAGACCCATCTCTTTAACCTGGCATACACATAACATACTAATATGCTATTATTATCCAAATCCATTAAAGGATTTTTAGGCTGCATTAATTAGGTAAACCGGAACCGGAAACACTTCCCATAACACCCTATGTACTTGCTACATCATTAGAAGAATGGCATCTATGCTAATACTTGTCTGTTTCTCTCTTGTTCCGAGGTCAACGTGGCCACCAGATCCAGTCTGTGTCCAGATCAGTGGGTCACTGCAGTCACCCGGATCCAGTACGTATCCAGACCAGATGCTGGATCAGCACCTAGAAAGGACCTCTACATCCCTGAAAGACAGTGGAGACCAGGACAACTAGAGCCCCAGATACAGATCCCCTGTAAAGACCTTGTCTCAGAGGAGCACCAGGACAAGACCACAGGAAACAGATGATTCTTCTGCACAATCTGACTTTGCTGCAGCCTGGAATTGAACTACTGGTTTCGTCTGTTCAGAGGAGAACTGGCCCCCCAACTGAGCCTGGTTTCTCCCAAGGTTTTTTTCTCCATTCTGTCACCGATGGAGTTTCGGTTCCTTGCCGCTGTCGCCTCTAGCTTGCTTAGTTGGGGACACTTCATCTACAGCGATATCATTGACTTGATTGCAAATAAATGCACAGACACTATTTAACTGAACAGAGATGACATAACTGAATCCAATGATGAACTGCCTTTAACTATCATTTTTGCATTATTGACACTGTTTTCCTAATGAATGTTGTTCAGTTGCTTTGACGCAATGTATTTTGTTTAAAGCGCTATATAAATAAAGGTGACATTGACATAACGCAAAAACCCAGAGAAAATATTAACAGGTGTAAGTTGTAGAATTGTGATGTTCGCGAATGAACCGATTCTTTTGAACGGCTCATAAACATGAATGATGGGAGCCAAGTCGCGGCTGGAGGGGAGCCGTTCTTTCTGTCGTTCTTTTTTCCTGTGCGTGTTTCACACATAGACAGTAAAAGAAACGGACACAGCGACCCCATTGGAAGTCAAAGTCGCCTTTATTTATATAGCGCTTTAAACAAAATACATTGCGTCAAAGCAACTGAACAACATTCATTAGGAAAACAGTGTCAATAATGCAAAATGACAGTTAAAGGCAGTTCATCATTGGATTCAGTTATGTCATCTCTGTTCAGTTTAAATAGTGTCTGTGCATTTATTTGCAATCAAGTCAACGATATCGCTGCAGATGAAGTGACCCCAACTAAGCAAGCCAGAGGCGACAGCCGCAAGGAACCAAAACTCCATCAGTGACAGAATGGAGAAAAAAACCTTGGGAGAAACCAGGCTCAGTTGGGGGGCCAGTTCTCCTCTGACTAGATGAAACCAGTAGTTAAATTCCAGGCTGCAGCAAAGTCAGATTGTGCAGAAGAATCATCTGTTTCCTGTGGTTTTGTCCTGGTGCTCCTCTGAGACAAGGTCTTTACAGGGGATCTGTATCTGGGGCTCTAGTTGTCCTGGTCTCCGCTGTCTTTCAGGGATGTAGAGGTCCTTTCTAGGTGCTGATCCACCATCTGGTCTGGATACGTACTGGATCCGGGTGACTGCAGTGACCCTCTGATCTGGACACAGACTGGATCTGGTGGCCACGGTGACCTCGGAACAAGCGTAGATGCCATTGTTCTAATGATGTAGCAAGTACATAGGGTGTTATGGGAAGTGTTTCCGGTTCCAGTTTACCCAATAAATGCAGCCTAAAAATCCTTTAACGGATTTGGATATTAAAAGCATATTAGTATGTTATGTGTATGCCAGGTTAAAGAGATGGGTCTTTAATCTAGATTTAAACTGCAAGAGTGTGTCTGCCTCCCGAACAATTTTAGGTAGGTTATTCCAGAGTTTAGGCGCCAAATAGGAAAAGGATCTGCCGCCCGCAGTTGATTTTGATATTCTAGGTATTATCAAATTGCCTGAGTTTTGAGAACGAAGCGGACATAGAGGATTGTAATGTAAAAGGAGCTCATTCAAATACTGAGGTGCTAAACCATTCAGGGCTTTATAAGTAATAAGCAATTTTTTAAAATCTATACGATGTTTGATAGGGAGCCAATGCAGTGTTGACAGGACTGGGCTAATATGGTCATACTTCCTGGTTCTAGTAAGAACTCTTGCTGCTTCAGTTTGGACTAGCTGTAGTTTGTTTACTAAGCGTGCTGAACAACCACCCAATAAAGCATTACAATAATCTAACCTTGAGGTCATAAATGCATGGATTAACATTTCTGCATTTGACATTGAGAACATAGGCCGTAATTTAGATATATTTTTGAGATGGAAAAATGCAGTTTTACAAATGCTAGAAACGTGGCTTTCTAAGGAAAGATTTCGATCAAATAGCACACCTAGGTTCCTAACTGATGACGAAGAATTGACAGAGCAACCATCAAGTCGTAGACAGTGTTCTAGGTTATTACAAGCGAAGTTTTTAGGTCCTATAATTAACACCTGTTTTTTCAGAATTTAGCAGTAAGAAATAACTCGTCATCCAGTTTTTTATATCGACTATGGAATCCATTAGTTTTTCAAATTGGTGTGTTTCACCGGGCTGTGAAGAAATGTAGAGCTGAGTATAATCAGCATAACAGTGAAAGCTAACACCATGTTTCCTGATGATATCTCCCAAGGGTAACATATAAAGCTTGAAGAGTAGCGGCCCTAGTACTGAGCCTTGAGGTACTCCATAGTGCACTTGTGATCGATAGGATACATCTTCATTCACTGCTACGAACTGATGGCGGTCATATAAGTATGATTTAAACCGTGCTAATGCACTTCCACTGATGCCAACAAAGTGTTCAAGTCTATGCAAAAGAATGTTGTGGTCAATTGTGTCAAACGCAGCACTAAGATCCAATAAAACTAATAGAGAGATACACCCACGATCAGATGATAAGAGCAGATCATTTGTAACTCTAAGAAGAGCAGTCTCAGTACTATGATACGGTCTAAATCCTGACTGGAAATCATCACATATACCATTTTTCTCTAAGAAGGAATATAATTGTGAGGATACCACCTTTTCTAGTATCTTGGACAGAAAAGGGAGATTCGAGATTGGTCTATAATTAAATAGTTCTTTGGGGTCAAGTTGTGGTTTTTTGATGAGAGGCTTAATAACAGCCAGTTTGAAGGTTTTGGGGACATATCCTACTGACAATGAGGAATTAATAATAGTCAGAAGAGGATCTATGACTTCTGGAAGCACCTCTTTTAGGAGCTTAGATGGTATAGGGTCTAACATACATGTTGTTGGTTTAGATGATTTAACAAGTTTATACAATTCTTCCTCTCCTATGGTAGAGAATGAGTGGAACTGTTCCTCAGGGGGTCTATAGTGTACTGTCTGATGTGATACTGTAGCTGACGGCTGAATGGTTGCAATTTTATCTCTAATAGTATCGATTTTAGAAGTAAAGTAGTTCATAAAGTCATTACTGCTGTGGTGTTGGGAAATGTCAACACTTGTTGAGGCTTTATTTTTCGTAAATTTAGCCACTGTATTGAATAAATACCTGGGGTTATGTTTGTTTTCTTCTAAAAGAGAAGAAAAGTAATCAGATCTAGCAGTTTTTAATGCTTTTCTGTACGATATGAAGAGTTATAAATCCAAAATTGTTAAATTGAGAGGCATTTTCTTTCCCAAAAGACTGTTTGTATGAAAACTGTTATTTTCTGTTTCAAACTGTAATATATCATTATGAGTTTGTAATAACATAAAAAAAATCTAATCCATATTTTGATTTTAAACATTTATTAAACAGACATTTTTTTTCTCCAAAATGCAATATATCCATAACACGTTTTTCCCCAAAATGCTACAAATCCATTTCATCAACAAAAACTCACTTTCTGTATGAAATTGAGCAAAGACATAACAATAAATAAGAAGGAAAGGCTGTCTATACATATGACAAACCCCAAAACTTGAACAACATCACTTATATTAAACCATTAAACCAATTTTTAAAAGTACATTCATCTCTCTGCCTTTTTCAGATTGCATTCATTTCAGTCTGATATTAATGCTGTTAATAGCAACATTTCAAATTCATCCTGAACTCATATGTAACATTAGAGCAAAATTTTGTTTCTGTTGCATTCATCTTGTTATTCTGTACACTACATTCATTAAATTTTCAAAACAATGTACGAAACTGTACAATTAAGTTAAATAGTAAGTTATCTATACAAGTCCCAAACTTGGACAACAGATTTAAAAAAAATACATCCATCACAATGCTTCATAAAAACATGTTCATAAAAACAATATTTCTGTGTCATTAAAAAACATAACAATATTTCTGTGCAAAATATAACTTTAAGTAAACAATACATCTGTGTGAGATTGTGCAACATAACTAGGCTATAAGCAACCATGCCAGTCGATTTACATAATGCCAACTTGAACAAATTTCTTATAGTGGAACACAGATATATGAAATACATTAATCATGTTGTAGTGCAAGTTATTTATTTATTTATCTATTTATTTATTTATCTATATATCAATTTATCTATTTATCTATCTATTTATTATGGACAACTACAATTCAGTGCCATTGTGAAGTGCTATTATCTAGACCCACCCAACCACACACAGACTTTCTCCGCACTCACTTAACTCCTCTTCCTGTTTGCTCAGGTCTTTCTCACACACACGTTCACACACACTTAATATGCACTGAAACAGTGAACTCAAAAGGCACAATCGGCAGAATTATTCTTCAGGGCTGTCACGGTCGGCATCATTTACAATGAGTGCTCCATCATAGAAGGCACGCACAGTGTCACTGGCACCAATTTCAGCAAGCAAGTTAAGCACATCTTTTCTTTTTGCATCCTTCACTGTGCTTACATTTGGGAGCTGACTCGGCTTGAAGTTTGCCCAGTTCTGTCCTTGCTTCAAAACCGAGTGATAGCAGAAGTCACTGTTGTACACAGTCTTGAATCCAAGTTTGTCATTCCTGAGTTCCAGCATTCTAGCATCACTGAGCTTGAATGACTTCTGTGGCTTTACAAAAACCTGTGTTGCCGTCTTGAAATCATAAGCTTGCCAGTCCTGGCCGTAGACATGGACATGTCCATGGTTCCTCAAAATGTCATAGTACTCTTCTGGCATGAGGATGGTATTGTGCTTTCGAATCTGCTGCTCAATCCTCCCGAAAATGCGGTCAACAGGAAGGAAACTGTGTCCCCTGATGGGAAACACATATTCCGTGATCATATTAGGACAATTCTGCTTTGTTAAAGCAAACAGCATTGACAGAACATTCACATTTTTGTTTTGTCCAAAACAGGAATCACTGAATAATCTCAACTTCTGAACATTGCAAAGTGCAACATTCAATGGCTGCCGAAAACAGTGGTTCAGAGCAGAAGCAGTCAAATTACTGTCTTTTCTGTTCTCGTGTTCCATCCATGTGTAAAGATGGATGTCATCCTTGCTTTGCTTGCTGCCTTTCCCAGCATGGACAACAACACCAAAGATGTACATGTAGAGCTGGCGGGAGTAGTACGCCTGACCAATGGGGGTTTTTGGGAGTACCAGATTCTGCATCATGTCGAAGCAGACTGTCAATGCTGCATTGTCACTTTGCCCAAGCAAATCATAAAACACCCTTGCTCGTCTGCGATGCAAAATGAAAGATGCTGATGCTGTACGCTTCTCCTCTTCGGGCAAACTGGGGTTCTTTACTGTGAGATGAAACTTTGCACATGTAGAACATGCGTCGGTGGCTGGATGTCCAAATGCAAGGTTGAAACTGTATCGGAAAACACTGTAATAGAGAGAGTAGCTAACAGCATCATGATTTTGCTGCTTGAACAAATCATGCATTTTTTTTACGCTGAGGTCACTGGGAAGGTATTTCCGCCCAGGTGCTCCTCTTCTGCCATAGTGGCTTGCCCTACAAGTGAATGTTTGAATGTGATCCATCACAAGTTTCTTCTTTTCTTCATTTTCTGTAACTTTGCGAGCACCACCCCTACGTTCTGGTCTTGCCTCAGCATTCTCTGCATAATATCTTGCCACTCGAGCTACTCTATCTTTGCCAATACCTGCAACAACAAAAGTTAAAATAACATTTTATTTCTTTGTTAAGAGGAAACTGAGATAGCATAGGCTAATGGCTCATCAGAATATACAGTGGCAGTCAACCACAAACCCATTTCAGCCTGAAATGGGTTGGCCTATAAAACCAATAACTTGAATAACTTTTTACTTAATATCTCACTTTTAGCATGTTATTTATTTATCTATCTATCTATCTATCTATCTATCTATCTATCTATCTATCTATCTATCTATCTATCTATTTATTCAGGAACAAAACTATTAAGTAGCCTATCAAGCTACTTTTGACAGTTTGTAACTTAGCTTGCTACACTTTTATGGGTGGTAGCTTCTGTGTAGTGAAGCTGCATTTATTGTAGAGTAGCTGGTAGCTGAGCTCACTACACATATCAAGTAGCTTGCCTATCACTGACTATTAAGGCAGTGATCTAGTGTCATGAAATAAAACAAATAAACTCACCCAGCGCTGCACAGAAAGTTGCCTTGCAGACAGGAACCTTCGTGAGATGATCCTTGGAGAGCAAGTAGTAATCGTTCGTGACCTCCCTCTCCTTCCGTGCATCTTCAATTGCCACCTTGGGACGTCTTCACTGTACCCGTTTTACTGTTATCAGGCGTAAAATTGCTTGGTCTTGTTCGGCCTTCGTGGTATGACAGTAGAGAGTGTCGAAGTTTTTTATAAGATCGTCAGCTGTCAGTTTGTCGGCATGACAAAAGTTTTTTGATTCACTGTGAGAACAAGCAATCGCCGGTATTTTGCCACCGTCTGAGTTTCTGACTCTCTTTCTGACTTCCCTTTCGTGGTTGTCTTTTGACGGCTTCCGCTTCTTTCCCACAGACGACACGACCACTGGCTCCTCAATACCATCAAAGTTATTCATTTTATTACCTATATAAAAACTTAAAAGTCTGAGGCGAGTGTTTACCGGCGTCTACTGACAGGGTGCCGCCATGACAGTTTGCATGGAATGGTGCGCGGTGATTGGTCGAATGGAACTGTAGGGCTTTGCGGAAAAACAGGACTGGCGTTTGTCTCTGTTTGAGAAAAAAGGGAAGAAACAGGGCAGCGAAACACGGCGGATATCGCGTTTTGTTAAAAACTGATTATCGAACTTTGAATAGAGAGTCAATGGGGAGCTTGTTTTGGCGGTAACTCGTTTTTTTCAAAATTGGCGTTTATCGCGTTTTGGAACCAAACTCTTCATATGTTACCCTCCCGCCAAGCAATACGAAATACCTCTAGTTTTGTTTTCCTCCAGCTGCCCTCCATTTTTCGGGCTGCTCTCTTTAGGGTGCGAGTATGCTCATTATACCATGGTGTCAAACTGTTTTCCTTAACCTTCCTTAAGCGTAAAGAAGCAACTTTATTTAAAGTGCTAGAAAAGAGAGAGTCCATAGTTACATCAAGTTGTTCTGAGGTTTTGGATATGCTCAGGAATTTGGTTACATCAGGAAGATAACTTAAAAAGCAGTCTTTTGTGGTAGAAGTAATCGTTCTTCCATACTTGTAACAAGAAGTAGAATTTACAATTTTGGCTATATGAAGTTTGCACAGAACTAAATAATGATCTGAGATATCATCACTTGGCTGAATAATTTCAACACCAGAGACAAGTGAAGCCCATTTTTAGCGTTTTTTAGCACTTCCGTTTCTGACGCGCAGACTCAAACTAAGCTTGATGACATCAGCAACCTGTCTGACAGATTGCTGTATCTTCTAGTAGCTGTCCGTGCAAACTGCCATCGTTAATCTTGCAGAGACGGCGAGCTTGAGCGGGGAGTTCTTTGGCATGAGTGAGCAGGAGTAAGTATTCTGATTAATTATTTTGTATAGTATTTTAAAATGTAACGCCAGTACACCATATTAAGTTATTAGGTTATGACGCAATCGTTAGCCTATTTTTACAAAAACTGTTTCTATGGGGCCATAATGTAACATAGAAGGTAATGGAGCCCTTTATACATTGTCGTGTATCTTTAGAAATAAATAATGAACAAACGGAGTCTTTAAACCTCCGATGTAAAGTTATTCGCTGTCAAAGTGACGCCAAAATGAATGGGAGGTCAATGGGATGCTAACGCAAGTGAAGTTCTGCTACAAGATGGCGGCACGCGGCCAACTTCAACTTCCGGTCGACTTCCTTGCCGCCTGGTTTCACACAGATGCACACAAATGAGCTCCTCCTCGAGACAGAACAGTTATAGGGGGAGGGGCGCACCCAGCGCAGGCCAACCCTTTATAGAGCATCACAGTCCCGCCCACAGCCCGAGAGAACTTTGGTGCCATAAGTAAATTTCCCATTCATTTTTCCCATTGACTTTCGGAAAAAATCCGTATCTAAAGAGTTTTAGAGCATGTGCGAGGATAACCAGCTACGGCTGAACTCATAAGCATATAACATATCATTTAGAGTGAAAAAATTAAGAGAAAATCCAAAAAAAAGTCAAAGGTACAAGACAAATATGTGTACATATTTTCATTTCGAGACCAGGAACTACTCATCCCATAAACCACCGCGCCTCACTGAATTCGACTGAAGCCACAACCGCGAACAAGCCTTTTGAGCGACTTCCAAATCTGATGACGGCCGCTGTGGGCGGGACTGTGATGCTCTATAGCGTGATGATATTAGTTATTAGTTGTGCACGCATCCTTCACGTGAGTACTCCAGTGGAAAAAATGTTCTTGTGTGATAACAATGTTCTTGTGTGGAAGTGTTTGTAGTAAAAGCTGTTTTGCACAAAAATTCATTGCAGCCGGCTTTGTTTTTGATGTTAATTTGTGAGTAGGTATTGTATGAATAACATAAATCAACATAGCTTTACACACACAAACACACACTTTGTACTAAAGGTAAATCCAAAATAGTGATGTCACTGTCTAAGCAGAGGGATTTGTGCAACCCTATGGAATATAGTCCACACATGACAAATGAGGTTATAATCAATATTTCAGAATAATTCAAGCTCCGATATTGGTGTGTGATATCTGAGTTTTAATTATTTGACTACAAATTCCTCCCAGTGATTATTTCCAGGATAAACTGAGATGCCTCCAAGCTGGCTTCTTAAAACTGACTAAATATATTTTAATATATTACCTAACTAATTACAGAACACCCATTTCGTCAGAGGTTACATTGCGATTAGTTCAATAATTTATGATCTTTGTCAATGGGTTAAGTAAAAAATGCAAATGGCATTTCTTCTGGGCTTTTGAGATACAACAAACATGTTTCAGAAACATGTGGTTACAATAGCCAGAGAAAACACAAAGACAGTCAAGGGTCAAGAGCCCAACTAAAGCAAACACTGATCTCTAACATGGTTACTTCAAATGAAACAATAAATCAACATCTAAACCTTAGTTCATTCTCAATAAGATCTTCTGTAGACGTCTGACAGAAATAAAGTCAGTCTGGTTATTAATAAGTGGAGCTGGTGATGCTGTTTGTGGGGTTGTTTAATCAGATCTTGAGAGATTTCATGTATTTTATTTCAGTTGATTTCATCTAAGGCTGTGTCTGAAGTCAGTTGTAGTAGTTCTTGTGTTTCTCTTTTCTTCAGTGATTCTGTTTGTTAACAGCAGCTGTTCATCACTAATTCACAATTATCACTCAATTAATCACTTCATTATTTAATTGCAATGTAAATCTTCTTTCAGTGAACTCAACTGAATTAAGTTCAGAGTACTTGAAATGGTTTAAGGCAATTGGTTTCCTTAAATGGTTTGAGTAAACCTAATTTGTCAGGTTTTTAAGATACCTGTTTACTCAAACGGTTTGAGTTAAGTTATTTTTCTGGTTTTACAGTGTATATAATATATAAAAATGAATATATATAAACTTTTTAAAACATTAAATGTAAATTGTTTTTATGTCGATCTCCATCAGTGAATCTGATGTCACAGGAACATCCCAGCTGAAGATAATGAGGAAATTATGTCGCTCCTTTTGCAAAGTGCATTCCTAACGACTACTTAATGGCACGCACATGCCCTACTCACTCACTTCAAGGGGATAAGGATGATCACTTCCAAATGTAATTTGCCCGGGTACTCTTCGGTACCGATACTAGTACCGGCGCATCCCTAGGCTAAGCCTACGTGTTTTTGGAAAATGATTGAATCCACTGTAGATGTCTTCAGCGCGTTCCTGCACTCACTGATGGTGCGTCATTATTCTCATTATAAACATGGTCAAAACTTTCCCACTCCTCACACTTTGCCCTAGTCGCTGATGCAATCAAAACCTAATCGCCAGAGGCAAGCCTCCATTACACCTACTCAGCATCCATTTTTGCAAGTTTCTCGCGCTAATCGAAACACATCACATGACCGCTCGTTTACCTCAAAAACCTGAGCGCAAGCCTTAGCCCGCGTAAGATTATATAAATTAAGACCGAACCCGTCGGGTCCCATCGGGTTCGGGCAAAGATCTTAAGCTCTAGTGTACGGTCTACTGTCCATGTCCAGAAAGGTAAGAAAAACATCATCAAAGTAGTCCATGTGACATCAGAGGGTCAATTAGAATTTGTTGAAGCATCAAAAATACATTTTGGTCCAAAAATAACAAAAACTACGACTTTATTCAGCATTGTCTTCTCTTCCGTGACTGTTGTGAGAGAGAGTTCAAAACAAAGCAGTTTGTCATATCCGGTTCACGAATGAATCATTCGATGTAACCGGATCTTTTTGAAACCGTTCACCAAATTGAACTGAATCGTTTTAAACGGTTTGCATCTCTAATACGCATTAATCCACAAATGACTTAAGCTGTTAACTTTATTAATGTGGCTGACACTCCCTCAGAGTTAAAACAAACCAATATCCCGAAGTAATTAATGTACTCAAATAGTACACTGACTGAACTGCTGTGAAGAGAGAACTGAAGATGAACACCGAGCCGAGGTTATTGGTTTGGAACGACATGAGGGTGAGTTATTAATGGCATTTTGGGTGAACTAACCCTTTAATTTGAAGAGATCATGGTACTTGATAATTGATATGCGCAATAATTATGATCCATGAATGACCATTTGAAATAGAACATTTTCTAATATGGTTATTATTTATATTAAAATAACTAGTATTTAGGTTTAAATTCCAGTGCAAAGAGGCACGCTTGAAATTAGAGGCATTTGGTGGCCAGAAAGATAATATTCATATGCAGTGCCATTGCTTATCCACTAGATGGCCTTAATGATGTTTAATAAATACATCTATTTAGCTCTACTAGTTGCTCAAAACAGTATTTCTGGTATGCTTATTTTTTTAGGTTTTATGGTTCAATTTATATTTAGACATTATTAAACACTTGATTTTTATAAAAAAAAAAATGTGTGTTGCATTTAAAAAGGTTGATTACTGATTAGCAAATTAGGAATTTAACCCAATGAAAAAGTTTAAATTATTTTTACAAAACATAAAAATAATAAAAACAGCGTTATGTTGCAACTCTGGTATGAGTGATATGCTGTGGGATATACATATAAAATGTTGCATTATTTTCCTACGAGATAATACCTGAATGACACAATGAATGCAGTGTCTTAAAATCCTGTAGCTAAGGATATTCAGTGAAAACAGTTTGCAGTGTTTAACAAATAACTGATAAATATGCATAAAACACAAATGTCTTTCTTGGCAATTCGCAATGGCTGGCATTGTTCATTGGTTGGGCATCGACCAATAAAATGTCTTCATTCGCACCAAAGCCCCGCCCCCAGCTCTGTTCTCTCACATCTGCAAGTGCACAAGTGAGTTTTTCAGCAGGAATACCGCAAAAAGAGTAGCAAAAGTCAAAAGCGCTAGGATTTGAACTTGTTCTGCCAGATCTGAGAGGTTGTAAGTGCTGACTTAACATTGTGCAGCGAAACTGAAGAAAAGCGCAAAATTAAATGTCATAAAAATTGTATGTCATTTTCTTTGCGTGAATGTCATTCTACACATTTGTGGCTATTAATCTACAACTTCCAATTCAAAACACGGTTGTTTTTTAATTATTGTCTGTGTGTTCAAATTGAAAGATTTCAGCTTTTCACATCAGAGCTGTGAGTGTAAATTTTAACTTAAATATGAATATAACAAGTTCTCGAATTCAGATTTTCGGCCTCTCGAGTTTTGCTACTGATTTACTTCCATAGTAAGAGACTGTTGTGTTTTTGTGTTCACGGAAACATGTCTCAGCAACAGTTTTCTGGGCAAAAAACAAAAGAGTGTGACGCAGTTTTATTTCGTGCCAGTTTAGTTGTTTTATATTCATAGGAATTAAATTTTATGACCTTCATTAAGCTCGCATTGTGTAAAAAAAATTATTGGTTATAAACTATCTTTAGGTCAAAATAGTTTCATTTCAAACAGTTTCATTTTTGCACCAGTGTTGTGTAATATTCGGTTCCTGTGAAAAACTGTTCCCGTGGGTGGAGTTACATGAATACTTGTTAGTCCTTTTGGGGGCGGGTCCTTGAAACAACGCACAAACTAATGGAACTGAAAATATCAGTGCACGCTCCCCAAATCTCTAGCCCAGAGGTTCTTTTGTTCATTATCTGGCTCGGCTCGGTGTTCATCTTCAGTTCTCTCTTCACAGCAGTTCAGTCAGTGCACTGTTTGAGTAAATGAATTACTCCGGGATATTGGTTTGTTTTAACTCAGAGGGAGTGTCAGCCACATTAAAAAAGTTAACAGCTTAAGTCATTTGTGGATTAATGCGTATTGGAGACGCGAACCGTTTAAAACGATTCAGTTCGAATTGGTGAACTGGTTCAAGAAGATCCGGTTACATCGAGTGATTCGTTCGCGAACCAGATATCACAAACTGCTTTGTTTTGAACTTTCTCACAACAGACACGGAAGAGAAGACAATGCTGAATAAAGTCATAGTTTTTGCTATTTTTGGACCAAAATGTCTTTTCGATGCTTCAAAATGTATACCATACACACAGCTTCAATGGAGGGACTGAGAGCTCTCGGACTAAATCTAAAATATCGTAAACTGTGTTCCAAAGATAAACGGAGGTTTTACGGGTTATTTTTTAAAAATCTATTTATATTTGATCTAGATTTTAGGCTTTACTGTTAGTGTAATCTGTATGCACCGGGGGTCTGAGAGTAACACAATTTAGATTCTCTGTATGTATGTACTGTACATGTGGAAGAACTGACAATAAAGCAGACTTGACTTGTCTGGACTTGTATATAAATGGAGTAAGGGGGTAATATATGCATTAAGATGTGGGTTAAATGATGTTAATTAAGGTGCACAAGATCAACCATGAGACATAAATTGTGTATATTTGTCTGATGGGTGAATGTGTAAATCATTGTTTGATTGCATATTATGCATTTAACTATTTTGTTCTTCCGGGCATTTCTTCAGGTGTGTCTGATGCTGGTTCAGATCCAGTGCAAAAACTGGTAAAGAAGGGAGATTCAGTGACTCTATCCACTGGTGTTGAAGTTAACAAACAAAAAAGAATGATGTGGTATTTTAATAATTCTCGCATTGCTTACATCAATGGAGATCTGAAGATCTGTACAGATGATGAGTGTAAAGAGAGATTCAGAGACAGACTAGAGCTGGATCATCAGACTGGATCTCTGACCATCAGAAACACCAGAAACACAGACTCTGGAGAATACAAACTTCTGATAAGTGGCAGCAGCAGTGGAAAGATCTTCAACGTTACTGTCACTGGTGAGACGTTTAATTAATGTTTAAATGCAGGTTATATGTGTAATCTTTTTTTTTTTAAGCAGTGACAGGTCTTCACCTGCTTCACAACAGTATAAATTGAATCTCAGTTTTCTATACAATGGCTGTCTGATATTTTTAACAGTTTTTAAGTCAGTGTCAATAGTATTATCATGCTATCGTCAGCCTGTGAGACCACTGATACACAATATTATTGTGCTGGTTTATTGAATTATTAAATTACTTGGTTTCATTGCCAGAGAGTGAATCAACTCCAGCATAAGGCTAAAAGCAGCCTAATGTTCCATTAATGTTTTTAACATGACTGATTTTTATTCAGTGTTTCCCACAGAATTAGATTCTATTTGCGGTGGTGTGGTGTTTGGGGACCGGGGACGGTGGGGGGGTTTAAGTTGAATATATCATATATATAGGTCCTTCTCAAGAAATTAGAATATTGTGATAAAGCTCATTATTTTCCATAATGTAATGATAAAAATTAAACTTTCATATATTTTAGATTCATTGCACACCAACTGAAATATTTCAGCTCTTTTTTTTTTTAATTCTGATGATTTTGGCATATAGCTCATGAAAACCCCAAATTCCTATCTCAAAAAAATTGCATATTTCATCTGACCAATAAAAGAAAAGTGTTTTTAATACAAAAAAGTCAACCTTCAAATAATTATGTTCAGTTATGCACTCTTGGTCGGGAATCCTTTTGCAGAAATGACTGCTTCAATGCGGCGTGGCATGGAGGCAATCAGCCTGTGGCACTGCTGAGGTGTTATGGAGGCCCAGGATGCTTCGATAGCAGCCTTAAGCTCATCCAGAGTGTTGGGTCTTGCATCTCTCAACTTTCTCTTCACAATATCCCACAGATTCTCTATGGGGTTCAGGTCAGGAGAGTTGGCAGGCCAATTGAGCACAGTAATACCATGGTCAGTAAACCATTTACCAGTGGTTTTGGCACTGTGAGCAGGTGCCAGGTCGTGCTGAAAAACAAAATCTTCATCTCCATAAAGCTTTTCAGTAGATGGAAGCATGAAGTGCTCCAAAATCTCCTGATAGCTGCATTGACCCTGCCCTGATAAAACACAGTGGACCAACACCAGCAGCTGACATGGCACCCCAGACCATCACTGACTGTGGGTACTTGACACTGGACTTCAGGCATTTTGGCTTTTTCCTTCTCCCCAGTCTTCCTCCAGACTCTGGCACCTTGATTTCCGAATGACATGCAAAATTTGCTTTCATCCGAAAAAAGTACTTTGGACCACTGAGCAACAGTCCAGTGCTGGTTCTCTGTAGCCCATTTCCTGCACACCCCTGTGCACGGTGGCTCTGGATGTTTCTACTCCAGACTCAGTCCACTGCTTCCGCAGGTCCCCCAAGGTCTGGAATCGGTCCTTCTCCACAATCTTCCTCAGGGTCCGGTCACCTCTTCTCGTTGTGCAGCGTTTTTTGCCACACTTTTTCCTTCCCACAGACTTCCCACTGAGGTGCCTTGATACAGCACTCTGGGAACAGCCTATTCGTTCAGAAATTTCTTTCTGTGTCTTACCCTCTCGCTTGAGGGTGTCAATGATGGCCTTCTGGTCAGCAGTCTTACCCATGATTGCGGTTTTGAGTAATGAATCAGGCTGGGAGTTTTTAAAAGCCTCAGGAATCTTTTCCAGGTGTTTAGAGTTAATTAGTTGATTTAGATGATTAGGTTAATAGCTTGTTTAGAGAACCTTTTCATGATATGCTAATTTTTTGAGATTTTTGAGGAATTTTGGGTTTTCATGAGCTGTATGCCAAAATCATCAGTATTAAAACAATAAAAGACCTGAAATATTTCAGTTGGTGTGCAATAAATCTAAAATATATGAAAGTTTAATTTTTATCATTACATTATGGAAAATAATGAACTTTACAATATGCTATTTTTTTGAGAAGGACCTGTGTGTGTGTGTGTGTGTGTGTGTGTGTGTGTGTGTATATATATATATATATATATATATATATATATATATATATATATATCTCATATATCATATATTTTTAGTGACAAGTACACATTTCCATTGCCAACACTTAGTGTCAGATACCTTAAAGGGATAATTTGGTTATATTTGGAGATATTTGGAAGAATGACAGAATCAAACAGATCTCGGTCCCCATTGACTTCCATAGTAGGAAAAAATATATACTATGGTAGTCAATGGGGACCGAGATCTGTTTGGTTACAAACATTCTTCCAAATATCTTCCTTTGTGTTCAGCAGAACAAAGAAACTCATACAGGTTTGGAACAACTTGAGGGTGAGTAAACGATGATAGAATTTTCATTTTTGGGTGAACTATCCCTTTAAAGACATTGCTATTGCTACATTGCTATGCCATTGCTACACTTTCTATGCTATGACTGCTCCACAGACTTCTTGTTGCAAATTTTGCTCACACACACACACACAAACCTGGACCTGGAGATGGACACACACACACACACACACACACACACACATACACACACAAACTCACTGACACACTCAAACACAGGCTCACACACTCAAACATTCAAAAAGACTCACACACACAAACATTCAAAAAGACTCACACACACAGACTCAGACACACACAGGCTCACACACACACACAAACCTGGAGATTGTGGTGGACAAAAATCAACACACACCAACCTGAACCTGGAGATAATAATAATATAATGTCTAGTCTGGTGGCTGTGATATATATAAACCTACCAATGTACGTTGCCATGATTTTTGAAATGACTGATCGCGAGAGGAGTTTTTAGTCGCATAACATCGGTTAATGGAAACGCCGTCATTTCGCAATAGTTGTTTATCGATATTTAGAAAATTTTTTGTTGAACAACAGTGTTCATTACTAACCATTCAACTCCGGATTGATTCATGTTTTGATTCAGATTGTGTTCGAAGAAGAGGGGCTAGTCTTGCGTGCCTCCGTTGTCAGTTTGTGAGAGGGAGGGAGCAAGCAGCGCGCAGCTCTACAATAAAATACAATTGTACCCATATTAAATAGTTTACAAATCTGAATCAATCCGTGGCGGTCAGCATTGATATTGTGCCGCCACAAATTAATGAATGTATGGGAAACCCTGTTATTTATTTGTATTTAACATGATAAGTTTAATAAAAACATTGAAAGTTACAAATTATATAATGCTTACATTTTATATATATAAAAAAAACAACAACAGAAAACGAGCAAAGAACCTGTGCATTACCACAGAACATCATCACTGACCTCAGTCTTGTACGAGTTTATGCACAAAAAACACTCACATTATAATTAGTGAAATTGTCTAAACTGTATGATTAATAAATCTCATACATATGCATTTTGTTTGTTTATGATGAAAATTTGCAATAAAGCAGATTTCGGTCTGAATGCCTCTGATTGGCCAATGCATTCATAAACTCAATGGAATCGTGTGTGAGGGTTTATAATTTTCAATGCTGTAAAACATGTAAAAAGAAATATGATGGAGCAAATAAGCAGTGGCGCGCCCAGAAAATGTTAACAGGGGTGGCCAAATGAGGCCACAGTAAATTTTGGGGGTGGCACATTAAAATAAAGAAAAAAATTAAGGGTTTGCAATATAGACAAAAAGTTATATCTCTGTGAGTTCTAGGATTTTATCGATAACGATAATTACACTATTTTGCTGAGTGTTATTGTGCTGATATCTTATTTTTAATTGTGCTGACACCTGATTTTTTTTTTTTTTATTTACCTTTACACCATTGTTTCTAAAAGTGTGCACCATATTTTAGGTCAAATACTTGCATTTGGGCTGTTACCAAGCAAATGCAATCAGTATCAACAAAATTGATCTTTGCAATGCAGATAAAACAGAAGCTGCATCTGAAGTGCTATTCAGATGTTTTTACACACTGTTTAATGCAGCTCCGTGGAACATGGAATACTTTAACCTGCAGTTACAAATGAATAAATAATGTTTTGATATTTTAAAGATAAAACATTGAAAACTGATGTTTGAAATTATTTAAAAAATGAAAAGGTTCCATTAAATGTGAAATTAAAATCGCCAATAGGTGGCAGGAGTCACTGTTAATAAGTGAGTCATTGCGATTGAACCGAATCATTTAAACGGTTGATTCATTCAGGAACGAAACACTTTAATGTTGCTCAGAGACGCAAAACTGTGGCTGCTGCAGCTGCTGCACTTTTTTTCACTTCTTAAACTATTGTGAATTTACATTCTGCATTTAAATTAATAGGACCCACTGCAAATAATCCTAGGGGTGGCCAGAGTTTATACAGGGGGGCGCCCCTGCAAATAAGCCCTAATATTAATTAGATAATAATTCAGTCTGACTGTCAATGGGGAGTCATTTAATATCATTTAGCCTTGAATAATTGAATTTTCTTTTTGAACCATTTGAACAGTGATCTCTAGACCTGTTCATTGCCTTTTCCTGTACAGTATGTTAATGATTTGTTACAATTTGTTTTTTATTTTTTAATTCTAAACCTTCGCTCTGACTGGGGATGTGTTTCTTTAACTTGAACAGCTGATAATACAGTAATGTGATTCTGCAGGGAGTTTGTTCCCTGTTTTTACAGGATTTCCAGCAGCTGTAAATGAACAGAACTGATATAATAACTTATTCCTTCAATATCAAGTTTTGTGTTCTTTTGTATTTTATTTGTATTCTCTTTTTATTCCAGACTCAAATGCTGACAAAAATGAGAAAGAACCACAAAAGGAGCTACAGGACAAAAATATTAATGGAAGTATGTGTCATCCCCCTTTCTTTCTTTTGTTTTTTGTCAAATTATAAAAGTAAATTTGTTTGATGGGGGCATTTTTCTCATATTCCTGTCAGTTACATTCAAGTGTGTCAGCAATATATATATATATACAATATATATTTTTATAAATTAATTATAAAATATATATATATATACACTGAATATGACATAAACACTCTGTCAGATTCACTCACAATAATGATGGTCTGTCTCCAGCTGTTTCAGATTCAGGTCCGTCTTCAGCTGTTGTAGCAGTAATTGTTGGTGGTGTTCTGCTGCTGGCTGTTGTTGTTGCTGGTGTGAAGATCTTTTGCCGCAGGAGATTCAGCGATGGCAAGTATCACCTACAGATACTGTACTGAGAGGAAAACCTTTTCATTTTGCAAAATTGGTGTTTAATTGTGTGTGATGATTTTTTTTTTTTAAACAGCCATGAAGAAAATCAAGCAAGTGCTAGAAAAAGTCTCTAAGGATGAGGTAAGATACTGCAGTACTGTAGTGTGTCTTTAGATCTGTGTTTGTTTGCACCAGCACTGACAAAATCATCTCCATAAGAAACACATGTAAACCATTTCTCTGACTGATGACTGATGTGCTGGTTTTCAGTTTCTGTGGCTGTAAATAACATTGTTTATTTCTTTCTCTTTACTTTCTGTCCATCTTTCTTACAAACACCGAATGAAAGAAGACTCATGACCTGAGAGGATGGCAAAAGCATGGGCAAAAAACAAGCTCCTCGTAATATGCGCAAAGCAAAATAAGTTTGAGCTGAAACATAACTAATATTAACCGTGTGATGCTTACAGTCATATAGTCTTTCTTGTTCATTTCTAATTTTATCATTTGTGATGCGATCTAGGAAAACCCAACACATAGTGAATTTTTAACAAAAGTTATGGCTGTCTGAAGTTGGCTGATTGTTATGATTTTCCGGAATTTTGTAATTTTGGGTTTCTATTTAAGGATCTTCTGTCAGGGCCGATATAATGCATCATTACACAAACAGACTAACATATCCCTAAAGAGGACAGTTTTCTGTTGTTTATCATGATGAACGTAGTCTCTGAACTTCTGATCAGCCCTGTAGTTAGAAAAGCGAGCACCTGTTCATATTTCAGACTGTCATCATCAGACTCCTCATCTTTAGTAACATCATCATCTGATCCTTCATCTCTGGATGTGAAATAGTCCATTATAAAAAATACTAAGGCACCAAGATTGAGCAGACAGAGACGAACAAGATCATCTAAAAAGTGAGCAGCTTCAGACTGTGTTGTTCTCTTGCGCTTCGTCATCTCACAATAATAATAAATAAACAAATAAATAAAACTTTGCGTGCCTTAGTTTAAACAGGACAATAACTGTTTTTGTATTAAGAGAAAACACCTCTGCAGCGTGTTCTCAACATGAGAGCTTGCTGCAATAAATAGTTATTTTTCTGAACTAAACAAGTGAATTCTGCCAATAAATTTTCAGAGATGATAGACAATATGTTATAGAATAATTATTGAATGAAACCCTAATTTTCACAAAAAAAAAAAAAAAAAACTGCATACAACCTATTTTTCCAATTTCCTGAAAACGTCTCAGCGTGACATCCGGAGAGTTTTTGCAGATCTCAGCACATTTTAATGTTCTGTAATTGTTTGTCAAATGAAAGTCCCTGCAAGTTTGTGTAATCTGTTAACAAATACTTTTATCCAAAACAACAAAAGAAGTACATCTGCAGTTTGTTATAATTCATGTAATAAGTACTTTTTAGTTTATGTTTGCATTATTTTTAAACCGTAAGTGAAAGTTGTGCCAAATACTTTATGCTTCATGAATATTTTTTTCTTTCTAAGTGGTTTGCATTTAAATCACAAGTAAATGTCTTATCTACATTTATACAACATATGCTTTGTAATTTATTAGAAGGATGAATACACCGTTCATAGCTTTTACTTTGACAGAAGTTTACATGTATTAGTCTTTGTCCAAAAAGAAAAGAGCTATAAGCTTTGAAAGCAGCTGCTGTTGTGGATTCTGGAAGTTAAAATCTTAATTTTCTGTTTAAGAAAATGACTTTTTGATGATTCTGTATGTAAACTTGTACATGTGAAGTTAACTTTATTTGTTGTTTTTCCTCTTCAGATTAAAGTGTGTACTGCTCTGATTTATTTTTGAGATATTACTATTCTATAAAATCCTTATAGAACAAAAATAGAAAAAACAGAACTAAGGCTACTGAAACTGTTGTCTCTATTGCACTTATATTGTCTCGTAATAAACTTTACACTTGGGTTTTAAATAAACTGTTTACTGCTGCAAATGTTTCTATTCAACCATAATTTAAATCTGATTCTGAATTTTGATTCTGATTATTTTTTATGGCATTCCTGCAGTTATAATAGACATTTGTATGATTCACACATGTATATCAGTTTGGTCGGTAAATATTCAGTTTCAGTTTAATTCTAGTATGATTTACTGATGTGACAAACATTGCATTTGTAGTTTCATGGTTGCTGCAAACAATTATAAAACAAAATTAAAATAGCAAATTTACATAAATTAATAAAAAAAAATATTAAAACTGTAAATTACAAAGAAATGTACAGTGCAAACTTGTATAGTATTAAAGAAGAAAATGAAATAGGGGTGAGACTAGACACTTATCCCACGAGACAGACAAAATATGAGACTGGGTTCACAAGACGAGACAACACAAAATGCCAAAAAAAATGTAGGTGCATTTTGAAATTAACTTGTACTTTATGAAATTAAACTTTTATTTTAATTATATATATGCAATAATAAACAACATGTAAACCAAAGCTGCACGATTCTCTTAAGATTCTGAACAAAAAGACATTAGAAAACTAAACAAAATGGCGAGTGAATGGAGTCAGTGCCTCAGTTCATAAAGACTTGTTTCACAGCAGAAAGAATGATTCAGTCGCAAATACTTTTTTTTTTTAAACTGGCAGTTGTCGCCTCCTCGTGGCGGAAGAGAATAAACGTACAAGTGTGTAGATTTGTTTTGTAAAGAATACTAATACTTTACTACTGTTAAGAATAAGTGTTTATACCCAAACTATGAACTTTTATCACAATACTTCTTTTATTTAAATGTCTATAATACAGAAATAATGATATGTGTGGTTGTGGTTGATCCGACTGCCCACTAAGCACAGTTATGTCCAAAAGATGTCTTTTCAACGTCTTTGTCGCTAACACCTGATGTCACTTTATCTTTGCTTTCTTAACCACAACTATTGTGTTTCACAGACAGAATTACAGCTGCCAAAAAAATGCTATCACAAGGGACCACAGGGACCAAGAGCCCAACTAAAGCAAACGCTTCCCACCACAATGGTGACTTCAAATGAAACAAATATATATTAACATCTAAACCTCTGTAAATTCTCAGCAAGAGCTTCTGTAGACGTCTGACAGAAAGTGTCTGTCTCATATTTCTGTGATTAAGGGCAGCACTAGTGTCTCAGTGGAAACACTGTCTCCTCACAACAAGAAGATCCTGGATTGAATCCTGAGAGTCTTTCCTTCAGGTTTGGTTTCTCTCACAATCCAAAGTGTGTGAATTACAGATGCTAAGATGTCTAAAGGTGCGAGCAAAGTGTCTTTTATTTTCATGATTTTTGGACAAACTCAAACTGTCTGTGAGTTGATTTGCAATTACAAAAGGAAAATACAGCTCTGGAAAAAATTAAGAGACCACTTAACATGGATTTCTCTATGATAAGTGGTCTCTTAATTTTTTCCAGAGCTGTATGTCCACAATGAGCACATTTAAAATAGTGTTTAACCTTGAGGTTCCATGAGCGTCTATATCAGACGTGCAGATCACGTCCAAAACAGACGTCATAAAAACTTTCATTCTGGCTCCTCAGTCTTTTTAACGTACGCCTCTAGTGACAAAGACGTTGAAAAGACATCTTTTGGACATAACTGTGCTTAGTGGGTGATCTCGTCACATCCCTAAAATGAAACATTATTGTTCATCGCTTTGGCCACATGATGCCTCCTAAAACACCAGATTCAGGTAATAAACCCTTTCTGATCAAATTCAGTGGAAAACATTGGTAAGAAAAGCTTCGTTTCGCCATCACTAAACACTTTTAGACCACAATACTTTCTTATATCTTTACAAATAAAACGGCAATATATGTCTTAATATTTAAGTCGCTTTGGATAAAAGCGTCTGCTAAATGCATAAAATATAATTTAATTTTAATTTAATTGAGGGAAATAATAATAGAATAGAATATCATAAAAGCCTGTTTTGTTCTTTTAATCCCTAGCAGATCTGACGTCATTGAGCAGAAGAACAGCAGCAGCTGCAGTAGCCACGCCCATCAAAGCAGTGTCGTCAAATCGGATCACAGCTTCAGCAGTATCACAACACTGTATGTGGACTTCTGTAAAGAAATAAATAAATAATTGTGACATTTTCAATAAGCTGACTATAGTCTCTAGATGAACACAAAAACTGAACTTTTTACTTGAGTGTAAAATAAAAAATATTCAAAATCAAGCCTTTAGAAAGACATGAGTGTAACTGGTGTGTATAATTAATTGACTTAGTTTAATTTGCTTTCTTTTCTTTTCTATATTGTATCATTATGTTTTTCATATGCTGTTTATATCGTTATAAATTGTATGTGTTTCAAACACTGATCTATATAAATAAATAAATACACACGTGAATAAATACACACCCCCTTTCACTGACACTCTCTCTCACACACACACACATCCTTTCTCTCTTTCCCACTCATTGTGCTGGCAGTGATATTACGGGTAAGAAATTAAAAATGTGTGCCAGCACATTTGCAGTGCTTTGCATCAAACTGTGAGTGGTATGATATAAACATCACTGAAAATATTTTCATCCTTCTTTCTACTAGGACCACTCCTATGCATTGCCCAATTCTCCTACTCCTCTAAAGGCCAGACTCAGTGAAGCTTTAGCTAGAGTGGAGAGTCTAGAGCGGGAGAAGCAAAATAAAAAGACCCGAGAACGGAAAGCAAAGAAAACCGTAAAGAGTCTTCTGGAAGATCTGAAGGAAAAGAACCTTATAAATGAGGAGTTGAATGAAAGGCTTGGCTTCCACTGTGGTAAAAATAAATTGATAATACAACCTTGAATTGTATGTTGTTTCTTTATAAAGGTCTTATTTCAAGGGAACTTAATAACTAGTTTGTATTAACTGAATTTCAGATCTTCAGGTAGACCTCTTTTCAAAGCGGGGCCATGAATACACAAGGACCAGAGAGAATTTGCCCTCACACTGCACCTCCATGGTCCGAAAGCCTACAGTTACCTCAGGGACTCTCTGCATCTTCCCCAGCCACATCCTCATACATTTTTTATTACACTTATTAAACATACTGGTTTAAATACTTAAAACAATTTAGCCCTACATAATGTACAACAACTGATGTAGAAGTTTTGAGCGTGTATGTGCTATTTTCACTATTTTTTGAAAGTCTTGGAAAAAAGAACAATAATAGAAAAAAATGAAAAAGTGCCCAAAATAGGGATCCAAGGGTTTAAGCACTTAAATAGCTATTTATATTCTTTTTGTAAAGGTGGATGCAATCAGTGGATGCCAAGCCTGGGCTCAACACAATGATGTTGTACATGTTGCAGAGAAGATGTGTAGAAGACCCTGCTAAATATGGCTCTATGGCCCTCATGTTGGATGCCATGTCCATCAAAAAACATGTCCAGCACAATCCCTATACCCAGAAAATCATCCCCTTGGAATTGTAAGGTTCTATCTGCATTCTGAGTAGTTTTGAGATATTCAGCTTCAAAGTTTTTGCATTCCATTCCACTTTGTAGATAGAACCTTATTGTTTTTTAAATAAAAATCCCATAATGTATACAACATAAAAAATCTATCACATACTGTAAATAAGTTGTCACAGAATGACAATATGGGAATAACTCAATTTTGACAAAAATATCAGATAGAACCTTATAATTCCAAGGGGACGAAATGTCTGGATATGTGGATTGATTTAGCCACAGAGGTGCTTGTTTTTGTGGTGGTAGGGATACAGGGTCATTGGAAAGGTCCAGTTGACTACTACCTCACAAAGTCTCTGTCTCCAGACACACAGAAGGTCCTAGTTGTCCATGCTCTGGAGGAATTGCATGCACGTGACATAAAGCATGTGTGTCAGCTAAAGGGACACCCCCATGAGCCGTTAAAAACCTTCTTTGAACATCCAGTGACCGCTGACAGGGTGTTTGTGTTGATGGATGCTACTCAACATGTTGAAACTGGCACGCAACATGTTGCAGGCTTACAGCCCGATAACCAGCGCCACTGGAGAAATCAGCTGGTCATACATCGTTGAGCTCAGCAGTGTCCAAACAAAAGATGGACTGCATGTGGCCCACAAGATAACAAACAAGCATGTTCACTTTGATGGCCAGAAGATAAAGGTGTACCTGGCTGCTCAAACACTGAGTCACTCTGTAGTGGTAACACTGCGCACACTGAGGGACCTTGGTTATTCACAGTCTAAAAACTGTGAAGCAACAGCATGAATTCATTGAGGTAATATAACATGCAAACATTGTTATTTAACACTGCATATTCTGCATGATCTCCAACTCTGTTTATACTTACCTGTAGAGGGAAATCCAAGCAGAGCTGGGTACTAAAATACTTACTTGTTTTATATATTGAAATTAGATTATAATTTGATCTCCATGATGCAATACCACTGTTTGGGGTGATATTTCATATCTGCCTTATCCTATCTTTAGATGATTGACAGGATGTTTGACGTCCTGAACAGCCCGATATTGGTACCTTCTGGGTGGGCAAATTCTAGTAAAGATTTTTTTATATATATACTTATAAACATGGTTATACAGTTATTACCTTACTTACCTTTTATAGCGTACCTGTGGGAAAAAATGGTTATACAGTTTCCTTACTTACCCTAGAAGATATAACTATTATAACTCTGACTGTCCTCATTAAACATCTCTGTAATCTAAGTGTCTAAATGGTTTTTTATTTTTTTATTTTTAGGAGGCTGGAATAACAAACCAACTGCACCTTCCTCAGTAGAAATAAATGCGAGCCTTCCTCTCACTTGGAGGTCCACGTGAAGAAGAGCGTCGTTCTGCCGGAAGTGGACTGCTGCAGTGGATCCTGGCGGCTAAATCAGCAATTAAATAAAAGAGAGGTGAAAGAAGATGGTGACCGAAACAGACGTATGTTAAAACAACAGCTCTGTAGGGTTTTTTGCTTCTATCCTCTTTGAAAAGCATCTTGTAGTATATTATTATTTTTTTATTTATGGAAGAAATCTTGAAACAATTTCGCATATTGTCAGATAACTGTTCCATTTCATTCTGTAAGAAGCACTAAAGATACGCTGTGTTCTAGACAGAGCCTTCCCTGTCTTAGTTAGGCTACAGGAAAGTCTCGCTCGAGAAAATGATAATTACCAACTCAAACTCAATTGAGGATCTCAAAACATCTTTAAATCACCTGTACGTTGAGATTCAAGGTCTTAAAAATGACAAAACTAAGATCGCTGAGAAGATTGCACAGCCACAAAAATCGCTTGTCATTCTGCAAGAGCGAATCGCTGATGCTGAACGGTACAAAAGCAATGGTGCTTATACCTCTATGGTCTCTCTGAACAACCAAACGAAGACATAAAATACAAAGTTCTTGAAATTTGCAACGTCTTTTCTCCAGAATCTTGCCGGAAGGGTTTTGATGTCTTTGCTCACAGGCTCGACAAACCGCAGCCAGGCAGGATTCGTGCCGTTATTATTCTGTTCGCGTTGCGATCTGTGTGAGATGCCGTATGGAGGAATGCCAAAAACAGCAAATTCCTGAAACAACGCAAGCTTCGCTTCCTAGAGGATCTGACCAAAGAAGAAAATGACAAACGATCGCTTCTGTGGCCACATGTGAAGAAAGCACGTGAAGACAACAAGAAAGCCTACTATATCGGATCCAAAGCTTTCATTGAAGGCATAGGCCTAGAGATCAAGCTGAACGCTGAAGGCCAAAAGATAAACAGAACAATCCGAATGAACTGACTTACAAACTGAGGCATGCCTACATACAAATAACTTGATTTAATTTTGCTTAAATTTAAGTCAACGAAGTTATTTGTTATTGCTGTTGTTCATAATATGTAGATTTCATATTGTAGGCTACAAGAAGTACAATGTTAAATCTGTTCTGCTACTTTAACCTGAAGATAGTTCAAACCCTCTACATACTTCTGTTCTCTTATCTCCTGTAATTACTTCCTAATGGAGCTATCACTTATCTCTCTTAATGTAAAGGGCGTTTGAGATATTGTAAAAAGAAAAGCAATATTTTTGTTTTGCAAAGAAATGAAAGCAGATTTTATTTTTTTACATAAATCCCACTTAAGCGCAGAAGACGTTTTGTTCTGTAAGAGCCAGATGGGTGATGAGCTCTGGTTAACACATGGAACTAATCATTCAGCTGTGTGATCACTTTGAAAGGCAAATTTAGGGGGACGATTCTTTATAACCAATGTGATGTCAAAGGGCATTGGGTAATCTTAGTCATTGAAATCGGCATTAATATGTCTATATTATGTAACATATGGATCTATAATTCTTGTGTTCTGAATCCAAATCTGTTGGACACTATAAATTTAAATGTAAATATTCTCTCAACTAAATTTCCAACAGCTCTAGATAGACCCCCCCCCCCCACCCCCCAGAGTCTTAATAAAAATAACAACCTCCAGAATCTTTGCAATAATTTAGCTCTCATAGTCATAGAACAGAAACCCCTTTGTTAGACAATTTACAATGAGCAATAAGCAAATGACTCCGCAATCGAGAATTGACTTTTGGCTAATTTCCTCAGAATTAGAACAAAATGTTTTGCAAACTAAAATATCCCCCGCTATTCTCACTGATCACAGAGTTTTAACTTTAAACATTAAATTTGAAGTTGTCTGATGTAATTGTAGAAATGCAGGCTATTGGAAATTAAATAATTATTTTTGCACCATCGAGATTATGTGGAGCATATTTATTTATTTATTTAATTTTTATTTAATAGGGACATGTGTGAACAATAAACCTGTACCACACTACAACATTTATAGCCAAGGCTAATTTGCAATGTCCGTCCCTAGAAGGGCTTTTCACATACATACAAAAAGTAAAAAAAAAAAAAAAAAATTAATTTACATTTACAGTAACATTGCTTAATTCTGACATTACATAAAGAATGTGCATTTGAGCGCAGACTAAAAATGATTGCACACTTGATCTCGTTTTAAAATACACTTTAGTTCCCTTTTAAAAGCCCCCAGATCTAAGTCCTGTTTCAGCTCGGTAGACAAGGATTTCCAGAGTTTAGCACCCTGGACAGTAAAGGCCGACTGACCGAAGGTCTTTTTTCTAACAGGCACCTTCACATTTCCATCAGCAGCTCCTCGTGTGATGGAGCCCACTGATCGAAGTGGGACAATGAGTCGTCTAAGAACATCAGGGGCTTGATTGTGCAGACATTTATACATTAATTTCAAGTTACAAAATTTTATAAAATTTTCAAAATTTAAAAAGTTTAACCTCTGCAATACTCCACAATGGTGTGTTCTGACAGATGTTTTATCTAATATTTTTAGTGCTCTGTTATAAATAAGTCTTAAAGGCCTGATTGTTGTAGCTGTTGCCTGTGACCAGGAGGTTATACAATAACTAAGGTGGGAGAAAATCATTGCATGCATAAATGTATTTGCCGCATGAAATGGTAAACAGTCCCGTATGATTCTAAAACTGTGCAAGTTTGCCCTGGCTGTTCTGGTGATCTTTTTAACATGACTTCCAAATGATAAATGGGAGTCCAGGATTAGACCCAAATATTTTACTTCTTTAACCTGGGCAATATTTTGACCATTAATTGTCAGATGCAGTTCTTCCAAGGGGTGTAATCTGGAAGGAAAACAAACTGACACAGTCTTACTCAGATTTAGGGTTAGTCCTGAGTTTTGAAACCATACTGACATAGAGTTGATGTGTTGCTGCAACTGCGCAGTAATGGCCTCAACACTTTTGCCACTCACATAAACGACTGTATCGTCTGCATACATTTGGAAACCTGCACCCGGACAGATGTTTGGTAAATCATTTATGTACAATGTGAAAAGCAGAGGCCCAAGAATTGATCCCTGGGGGACACCTGTTTTCAATGTTGTGAAGGATGACTTTTCCTTGTTAATTATTACACATTGTTGTCTATGTTTCAAATATGTCTTGAACCACTGTAAAGTTGTTTTGTCAAAGTTCAACTGGGATAATTTCTGTAAAAGTACATTATGATTAAGTGCGTCAAAGGCTTTTTTTATATCCATGAAAACTGCTCCAACTATTTGGCATATGTCAATTGCTAGTTTAATTTGTTCAATAAAATAGCAGTTGGCCGTTTCCGTCAAGTATTGGGGCCGGAATCCAAATTGTAGAGGATGCAGTATGTTATTGTACTGTATGAAAGACATTAGCTGATTGGCTACAATTTTTTCCAGTACCTTAGAAAAAATTGGTAAAATGCTAATTGGTCTATAATTACATGCTAGATCTACCTTTCCGGATTTATATATAGGTATAATCCTGGATTGTTTCCAATCATTTGGAAATTCTCCATTTTTAAAAGAGAGATTTACCAATTGAGTTAAAGGTTTTACCAGTATTTCTTTATTTCTTTTTAGAAAGGAAGTGTCAATGTTGAAAAGATCTTTGGCATGACTATTTTTTTACTTTTTCAAAGACATCTAGCACCTCTTGCTCAGTTGTTTGTTCAAGGAAAAATGCGTCAATTAAATTATTTGGTTGGTGATGCTCCACCCTGTTGTTCAAATCATAGCAATCCGACACTTCCTGAACCGACGAAATAAAATAATCATTAAGTTCCTGGGCGATACGCTTACTATCATTTACAAACTCATCCCCGATTTTAAGTTTTCTTATTTCAAACTTTAGTAGTTCCCAATCTGTGCCATCTTCCTTTCACATCTTTGCCTGTGTCCATTATTTATTTATTAATGTTTGATAGCAAAAATTATATGGGACAGGGATCAAAAGCCAAAGGGAATCTTTGGTGTGCACTTAAACATACGCAGTTTATTACCAAAAATTGATGAGATAAAGACACTGCTAACAGGTTCAAATCTACATCTCTTAGGCCTTACTGAAACCTGGCTTAATGGTAAAATTAATACTAGTTTTTTGGATGTTCCTGGTTATAGTTGTTTTCGAAAAGATAGAAAGACGAAGAAAGGTGGAGGGGTCCTAATCTATGTGCGCAACTCTTTGAAATGTATAGAAGTAACAATTGACTGTGATGTCTAAATAGAATACCTATGTGTTGACATTTCTCTCTCTCCCAGAATGCATTTTCTTATTCTGCTGTTGTATAACCCGCCATCCACTAACGATGAGCAATTTTGTAATGAATTAGAGAAACTGTTGAAAGTAATATCAAATAAATCCGAAATTATTGTCATGGGCGATTTTAACATTGACTGGTTTAACAAAAGTAAAAAGAGAAAATTAAAAATGTTAATGACCAAATTTGATTTTACGCAGCATGTGAAAGGGGCTACAAGAATTACAAAATCCAGTAAGACGCAAATCGATTTAATTTTTACAAACAAAGAAGAACGAATTCTGAAATCTTATAACTTTTTGACTGGAATGTCAGATCATAATATGACCCTGATGGTGAGAAAATTATCTAATAAACGCTTTGTAAAACTCAAAAAGCCTAACTACAACTCACTAATAATTCCTAAAAATGATGTTCCCAAATTGGACAATGAGTTCAAAGAAATTAATTGGACTAATATGGCATGGGATGAGGTGAACAGTAGTTGTAGGCAAGTCATGAATAAAATAGATGGAATTGTGTCTAAATATCTAAAAAAGAGGAAAAGTGGTAAACAGAGATCCCTACCCTGGATAAATGACTCTATTAAAAAACTTATGAAGCAGCGAGACCAAATTCTAAAACAAGCAATTAAAAGCAAGCTTAATACTGATATGGTTTTATATAAAAGCCTAAGAAATCGCGTGATAAAGGATATGAGACTTGCTAAAAGCAACTTCTATATCACAGCAATTACCAAGGCAAGAGGAAATTCATCAGTAATGTGGAAAACAATTAACAACATTTTGAAACCTAAAGGAAAGCAACCCCACCTGTGTGAATTTAGCATTCAGTTTGGAAAAAAGAACACGTGTTCAAGACGTAATCAAAGAGATTTCAGATTTAACTCAGTCACCTACCCACACATCAAATAGTGATGATTTAGAAAATTTACAGAAAGAATTAGACTGTATTCATCAAGAAAAAGCCAGAGGCGCCTGAGAGAAGGTGAAAGGAACGGCTAATACTTTTTTAGTCTTGAGAAAAGGCATGCAGAAATAAACTTAATTAAAAATTAAAAAAATTAACAGTACGGTTACTGAGGACCTAGGCATGATTTCTGAATTTGTCTCTAAATATTACACAGATATTTATTCTTTAGGAGAGGATCAAGACAATGCAATTCTTTTTAAAACAAGTATAAGTTCAAAAACATAGTCTTTAGAAAGTAAGTAGTGTTCTCAAGACCTTTCTCTAAATGAAATTGAATTTTGTATTATAAGATAATGGCATCAATTTTTGCAATACGTATGAAAAATGCATTAAATGAGATAATTGATGAAACTCAAAGTGGATTCATAAAAGGTCATCACATTTCCTCTAATATTCGTTCTGTTATTGATTTAGTGCAGTATAGTAATTTATTGAAAGTAATTTATTCCTTCAAATGTATTGCAGTCAGTGAAAGACAAATTAAAATATGGCAACTTGCTGATGATTTCTTAGTTATAATACTGAGGTGGCTTTGAATATAACTAATAATTTTTCAAAATTCTCTGAATTGAATTTAAATCTATCTACAGCTCAAAAATAACAACCTATCCACTGGATGTAATATTCCTGTTAAAAGCATGGTAAACTCTGGATCTAATCATCAGTAGGGGTCTAAACATTTCATCCATTGTTACTAAGGACATAGCACTATCTGATCACTTCTGTATTTTCTTTGATATTTTGATCTCTGCTACAACTGAATCTAGATCGGTCTCTGTCAGAAGGAGATGCATTAACGAGAACACAAGTGTACTATTTATGGAGGCAGAAAAGCAGAGCGGATGTGGCGGAAGACAAAACTTGAAATTCACTATAGCATCTATAAAGACAGCCTTCATGATTTTAATGTGAAACTAGCCACATCTAGACAGAATTTCTTCTCAAACCTTATAAACAGTAATTTAAACAACACTCGTACTCTTTTTGCCACTGTTGAGAGACTGACAAACCCCCAAATTCAGATTCCCAGTGAAATGCTCTCAGACAGCAAATGCAATGAGTTCATCAAGATCATCAATATCAGGAAGGCGATTAGCACATCCTCACGTAATGCAGAGGTCAGACAGATTAGGCCACAATATCAATAAGATACTATGTCTATTTTTGAAACAATTGATAGCAAAATTCTGGAAGACACAGTGCAGCACCAAAAATCGTCAACCTGCTATCTTGACACACTTCCCACATCTTTTTTCAAAGGTGTGCTTAACTGCTTAGAAGCAGATCTCTTAGAAGTGGTGAACGCTTCACTTCTTTCTGGGACATTTCCAAACTCCCTAAAAACTGCAGTTGTTAAGCCCCTCCTGAAAAAGAGCAATCTTGATAACACCATTTTGAGCAATTTTAGACCAATATCTAATCTTCCTTTTATAGGTAAAATTATAGAAAAGGTAGTTTTTAATCAGCTGAACAAATACTTAAACTCAAATGGATACCTGGACAATTTTCAATCTGGTTTTCGACCGCATCACAGCACAGAGACAGCACTCATTAAGATAATAAATGATATTCCTTAAATTGTGACTCTGGCAAAATATCGGTGCTGGTATTGCTAGATCTCAGTGCTGCGTTTGACACTGTCGATCATAACATACTACTAGAGAGACTGGAAAACTGGGTCTGGCTTTCTGGGATGGTACTCAAATGGTTCAGGTCATACTTAGATGGGAGAGGCTATTATGTGAGTATAGGAGAGCATAAGTCTAAGTGGACGTCCATGACATGCGGAGTCCCACAAGGCTCAGTTCTTGCACCGCTCTTGTTTAGCCTGTATATGCTTCCACTAAGTCGAATAATGAGAAAGAACCAAATTGCATATCACAGCTATGCTGATGATACCCAGATTTACCTAGCCTTATCTCCAAATGACTACAGCCCCATTGACTCCCTCTGCCAATGCATTGATGAAATTAATAGTTGGATGTGCCAGAACTATCTTCAGTTAAATAAGGAAAAAACTGAAGTCATTGCATTTGGAAACAAAGATGAAGTTTTCAAGGTGAATGCATACCTTGACTCTAGGGGCCAAACAACTAAAAATCAAGTCAGGAATCTTGGTGTGATTCTGGAGACAGACCTTAGTTTCAATAGTCATGTCAAAGCAGTAACTAAATCAGCATACTATCATTTAAAAAACATTGCAAGAATTAGATGTTTTGTTTCCAGCCAAGACTTAAAGAAACTTGTTCATGCCTTTATCACCAGCAGGGTGGACTATTGTAATGGTCTCCTCACCGGCCTTCCCAAAAAAACCATTAGACAGCTGCAGCTCATCCAGAATGCTGCTGCCAGGATTCTGACTAGAACCAGAAAATCTGAGCATATCACACCAGTCCTCAGGTCCTTACACTGGCTCCCAGTTACATTTAGGATTGATTTTAAAGTACTTTTACTCGTATATAAGTCACTAAATGACCTAGGACCGAAATATATTGCAGATATGCTCACTGAATATAAACCTAACAGAGCACTCAGATCACTAGGATCGAGTCAGTTAGCAATACCAAGGGTTCACACAAAACAAGGGGAGTCCTCCTTTAGTTACTATGCCGCCCGTAGTTGGAATCAGCTTCCAGAAGAGATCAGATGTGCTAAAACACTAGCCACATTTAAATCTAGACTTAAAACTCATCTGTTTAGCTGTGCATTTATTGAATGAGCACTGTGCAATGTCTGAACTGATTGCACTATATTTTTTTATTTTATTTTATTTTATGTGAAATCATTTTCTAACTGTTTTTAAATTCATTTTTAGTAAATGTTTTAATCATTTTAAAAGTTCTTTAGGTTTGTTATTATTTTACTTTATGATTATTTTACTTTCTTTTATGTAAAGCACTTTGAATTACCATTGTGTACAAAATGTGCTATATAAATAAACTGGCCTTTCCTTGCCTAAACTATTTGGAACTGTTATCGAAAAAATGCAAAAGAGGTGTAATTCATTGCTGGCCAAAGATCTTTCTATTCAAGGAAGAATTTTATCAAGTAAAGCAGAAGGTATTTTGAGAGCAGCATACCTCCTGTCTTTACTTAGTGCCCCAAAGGTTATATGCTCACAAATGGAATAAATTCTCTTTAATTTCATCTGGAGAAACAAGCCTCATAAAATAAAGTTTAAGTGTCCTTATTAATAAACTATCTGATGGTGGGTTAAATATTCTTAATTTTACAATTTTCAACCAAATTAAAAAAAAAAAAATGTCTTAAAAACTTTTCAACATTGTCCTGTATCATTTATTTGAAAAAACTTGAGGTATTATTATTTTTTGTTTGTTGTTGTTGCAGTGTCCTTGTAAAACTGGCAGACTCCATGTTGCTTTGGCCAATTATCACAAGCATTACTTTACTGGTCACTTTTGTACAAACACATTTTCTCTCCTAGCAGGTGTTTTATATTGAACAATGGTAATATCACTCATAATTACAAGTCATTGCATATGAAGCATTGAGTTCGGCATTACGTATTAATTGTAAACAAGCTTTTGACAAGAATGGGCAACTTACCCTAATTTTATTACAAAAATAATGCTTTTTTTGTAAATTAAAAATAATTTAACAAATCAAGGCTATTCCTATAGCGGCATAATAATTTAACCACATTCTCTGATGTAAATATTAATAACATGTGACAAAATCTCCAACTTTTTGTAAATGGTCTATCCATTTTTGACAAGCATTTTAATAACAGTTTTATAAGAAACTCCTTTAATGTCAGATCCATTTCTCCATGTAAATCAAAATGGATAAACCTCACTTATATCTTGGCACAGCATCTTGATGTTACCACATAAATATGTAATTTCTAATAAAGTAAAATAAGTACTTTACAAAATTATTCACAAATGTTATCCTGCAAATGCAGTTGTTAGCAGATATATTCATAGTGTTTGTGATAAGTGTACCTTTTGTAATGTATCTGTTGAAGATACTGAACATTTATTTTTTTATTGCCCTTTTTCTATTTCATTTTGGGTTGGCTTTCAAATAGACATAACAAAAAAATAAACAAAGCTCTCAAAGGGATAGTTCACCCAAAAATCTAAATTATGTCATTAATAACTTACCCTCATGTCGTTCCAAACCAGTAAGACCTCCGTTTATCATCTGAACACAGTTTAAGATATTTTAGATTTAGTCTGCAAGCTCTCAGTCCCTCCATTGAAGCTGTGTGTATGGTCTACTGTCCATGTCCAGAAAGGTAAGAAAAACATCATCAAAGTAGTCCATGTGACATCAGAGGGTAAGTTAGAATATTTTGAAGCATCGGAAATACATTTTGGTCCAAAAATATCAAAAACTACGACTTTATTCAGCATTGTCTTCTCTTCCGTGTCTGTTTTGAGAGAGAGTTCAAAACAAAGCAGTTTGTGATATCCGGTTCGAGAACGAATCATTCGATGTTACCGGATCTTTTTGAACTAGTTCACCAAATCGAACTGAATCGTTTTTTAACGGTTCGCACCTCTAATATGCATTAATCCACAAATGACTTAAGCTGTTAACTTTTTTAATGTGGCTGACACTCCCTAATAGTTCAAACAAACCAATATCCAAACCAATATAACTGAACTGCTGTGAAGAGAGAACTGAAGATGAACAGCGAGCCGAGCCAGATAACAAAAAAAATACTGACTCGTTCACGAGTCAAGAACCGGTTGCATCGGTTTTCGGATCACCAGTAGTTCTTTCGGACAGTTGGATTCAATAAACCAGTTGAAGAAAACGGTTCACCGGTTCTTTTGCGCTCGACGTAATGGCGTCATTGGCGCTGATTGCCCTTGATTCAAGCCTTCGGTTTACCTGGGCTCATAACATTAGCACAGAATCAGATCAGAATCAATCACCAAAAGAATCAGTTCGGTTCAGACGCTCTGTGTGTCGGTCTGCTTCACGCTGAATCACACATGCGCAGTATCATCAGCTCCTCGGTTCACGAATCGGACACGTATGACAGAAACGGTTCTTGACTCGTGAATGAGTCATTATCTGGCTCGGCTCGGTGTTCATCTTAGTTCTCTCTTCACAGCAGTTCAGTCAGTGTACTGTTTGAGTACATGAATTACTCCGGGATATTGGTTTGTTTGAACTCAGAGGGAGCCACATTAAAAAAGTTAACAGCTTAAGTTATTTGTGGATTAATGTGTATTGGAGAAGCGAACCGTTTAAAACGATTCAGTTCGATTTGGTGAACTAGTTCAAAAAGATCCGGTTATATCAAATGATTCGTTCTCGAACCGGATATCACAAACTGCTTTGTTTTGAACTCTCTCACAACAGACACGGAAGAGAAGACAATGCTGAATAAAGTCGTAGTTTTTGCTATTTTTGGACCAAAATGTATTTTCGATGCTTCAAAATATTCTAACTGACCCTCTGATGTCACATGGACTACTTTGATGATGTTTTTCTTACCTTTCTGGACATGGACAGTATACCGTACACACAGCTTCAATGGAGGGACTGAGAGCGCTCAGACTAAATCTAAAATATCTTAAACTGTGTTCTGAAGATAAACAGAGGTTTTACTGGTTTGGAACGACATGAGGGAGTTATGAATGGCATAATTTTGCTAATTGGGCTAACTAACCCTTTAATGTAGAACCTCATAATATTTTACTTTGTTATCAAAGCCCATCTTTTTCTGATAACATATGTATATTATTAATCTGTTAATTATCTCAGCAAAGTGTTATATTCATAAGTGAAAAGTAATTCAAAAGAAACCATCAAATATTACATTTTGTAACACTGATCTTAAAATATATTTTGAAAGCCTTTTTAATATAAGATCACAAAACAAGAAGCTTTTAAAAAATTATTATTATTATTATTATAATTCTTATTTTTCTTATTATTTATATTGTCTTTGTTTTTAAACGTTTGTATTCAATTATAATTTTTGTTGTTGCTGCAGTTATTGTGGACCCATCCAAGATGGCGGCCGCACTGATACGTCAGTTTCTATTGTATTCGGGTAACGTGGCAGTCACGTGGCTTTCGGACGTCAGAGGTCCTTGCTTTTAGCTAAACGAATCAAACTTCGATACGTGATTTCTACTTGCACGGGACAAATTGAATGTTTCATTTAAAAAAAAAAAAGCACCAATATCTCGTTTCTAATTCATCAGAGATAACGTTACCGCGGCTAAAGGATGGGAAGCTGCATTATGCTGATTCTGTGTGTTTTTATCCTTGAGGGTAAGACATTAATTTGGCTTTTTTAACACTTTATGTTTTTCGTGAAGAAAAATTGTCATTTTCAACACTGCCCATCAACATTTCACTAAAAATCTTGCCCTTTATTCATCGCTGTTTTATAAAAACATAAGTACAATGATTTTGCTCTTATAAATCCACTTTATGGAAGTGATTTTTTTTTTGTTTCTTTAGTTCTTGTTCTGGAATCCGATTAAAGTTTCTTTAAAACGCTTCTGATCACTTATTTTTTAATCCAGGCTAATGTTCCATATTTATCTGTATTTTCATAATGCTCGTTGTTTAAAATGAAACATGTTTGTAGATAATGATATCGATGATATAGTCAGAGATCTCAGCTGTGGCTGATGAGACGATTATTATTAATATTAGATGTCTGTGAATGTATGTAAATGTCATTAGCCGATCAAATGCAACTAAAACTCCCAACTAAAAAAATAAAATAAAAAATGGCCTATAGGTTAATTCTGTGTCAAATAAACCAAATTTCAGAAAATTCCCCTGCTCCATTTTTTTTGCTAATATTTTTTTCCGAAGAAAGATATAGTGATGATAGTCTAAATATTAAAAATAAATAAATAAATGTAATAAAAGGAAAATAAATAAATAAACGATGTGATAAAAACAAAAATAGTTAATATGAAATACAATGTAATCCTGATTTATATTTTAAATTACCTTTTTCCTTTATGTATTTATTTTACATTCATTTTTATTATTTTTTAACTTGTATTTGTTCATGCATTTATTTATTTTTATGTATATATTTATTCCCACTTGTATTTATTTTCAGATTTATTTTATTTATTTATGTATTTATTAGTTCATTTATTTGTACTTTTCCATATGCAACATGGAAATGAGGGAGGCGGTCCTCAGACTCGCAATGCTTTTCGGACCCACTGGCATAATGTTAGATTGATTTTAGAAGCTCGGTATTTGCAAATTCAGGGACCATCTCTAAAGTTAAATACATAGGATACACGTTTCTAATTCCAATAACATTTGAAGATAATAATTTACAGTCACAAAACCAACTATAAAGTGTTCTTTTACGAGTCAGGTATATTCAGTAATATTTACATATGATTTGAGTTTATTTTATAAATATAAAAAAAATCTTAACACATATACCAATGTCGTAACCTTAGAGATGGTCCCTAAACTTGCAAATATTGTGCGTCTAGCGCAACTTTATGCCTGTGGGTCGCGTTTCCAAAAGCATTGTGTGCCTGAGTAGACCACAGAGACATTAAGTGCAACTGGTTTTATGCTCACTTATGCTCAAAATGTTTTTGGGAGTCTTTTCTTTGTGATTACAAAACGAAGACAAGCCTTAACCTCCACAGAGTGTCTACTGTCTAGAGTCGTCATCAGCCAGACTCATAGACGATGTTGACGGTTCCGGACTTAATGACGTAACTATGAGGATAAGTAACTGAATTCAGTCGCTATATAATAATTAGAAATAATAATGTGAATCTGTGAAAATATATTGGAGATCCCCAGTCGATATGGCACATCCAACTCTCAAACTCTTGAGTTTTTATGTTTTTATCACATAATTTATGTATTTTCCTTTTATTACATGTATTTATTTATTTATCTATATATGTATTTATTTATTTGTAATTTCTGCAGGATTGGTCGTCCGAATAGTCTTGTGGAAATTCTACAGTAATTCAATAACAATTTGTAGAGACTCTGAGAATGAAAAACCAAACAGTTTTGTCTTTGTATTGCTTTAATTCTCTGCAGAGTATGATCTGCAATGAGATAACACACAGACTCACAGCCCACCTTTTTTAGTATGTTAAAAGATACATTGAAGGACAGATTAGGAACTTTGAGCCAATCACGTTGCTCAGTGCACATCACTCCATAACACATGCACATCTCATCCACATTACATGGTACAAGTCTGTTTACTCTCAAAACTGCTCCCTGGTCCACAATTTCCTCTTAAATGTTTTTAAACCTAAAGCAGTTACGTGCACAAGTTACATAAAATAACTCAATGTCCCTATGGACTATATATACTACCTTGATCAATGTATGTTAAAAAAGTTACTTAAATGAGATTAAAGCAATCGATGCAAGATTAACAAAACTACAAATTTCCATAACACTCCTCCCTTTTGATAATTATTGCAAATTACCCTTATAGTTTACATCAATCATGTAAATTCAAGATTTAAAACACCATTACTCTCATAAGAGTGAAAAACAAAACAAAAAACATTTGCATGTTTTTTTTTTTATCTTTTTTTTTAATGGAACATAGTCATTCCTAACATAGAAGCAAGGTATAACTAAAACAATAACTCTTATATTTGATTACCGGTATATGTAAAAATCTTAAGCCCTATTTGGACGGGACTACAGGAGGTCGTTAGAGAAATCCGTGTTTCACAGACGTACTTGGTGATTTGTACAGGCCATCGGGATCACCGGGACATTTCCCAGTGGCCTGAAGGTCATTCTGGCCGGCCAGCTGCTGCTGTGCAGTCGATCAGGCTGACGTGCATTAGGCTTGTATGCAACTGCAAATTAATTGACGGTTTTATGAATGTACGAATCATAAAACCGAATCATGAATCAACAAATGTATATAATGATAGATGTTTTAAAAGAGCATCTTAATGACAAACTAGCACACTGTTTTATATATGAGGATACAGTATTTTTTTAGTGCCAAAATTGACCAGAAATTGATTTTCCATTTCTAGCCTACAATATGTAGCCTAGTGTACAATGCTTATTTATTTTGAAGGTGACGAAGGAAACAACAGTAGCACTAGTGCTGCAAGTGCTCCTGCTGTTGAACAAGAGGGGGTGGACAGTTCAGCTTTTTAGTCAGAGCAGGAACCTTCAGCTAAAGTTTAAAGGGTTACTAAACCCCTGGTCAGAGCCTGACTCCACCCACTGACAATATTTGAAAAATGCTGAAAAGTGGGCAGATCACAGTGGAGATAGAGGGGACGAACCGAGGGCAGGGCTGAGCGAGTGAACCTGAGACCCGCAGTGATGGATTGATTGACAGCTGCTGTCAGAGACGCTAAAATGGAGAGTGACTGTAATGATGCAAGTAGCTTTGCAACAGAGCGATCATTTGAAGTAGAGGACTTTTCTCACCTACCTTCACCTGAAGTGGAGGATGTCGAGGTGTCTGTTCATATTAATTCGAGCTGCTGGCTCAAACTGCGGTCTTAACTCCCGCATCGCGCCGCTTTTCAGAGCGAGCTGTGTGGAGAAGCCCATTTCCACCTCCATTGCGTTGGAGAAGCAAGCCCGTGTAAAATGCAGTTTGCACACTCCAGCTCTAGGCGGGAACTCACGGTCTTCCAGGCCAAGTGCATGTAACCACTGGCGCTTAATTTTAAAGTCTGCTGGAAAGCTATGCAGTCCAGCAGTGCTGTCACAACCAGCAACACTACACACACCATCCTGACCACTGTACTAAATACAGATAAATCTATGCTAACTTGAAGATCTAAATAACTCTATAATTGATATGCTAAATAGATGCTATAATAGTCTATCCTGGTCGTTACCAATACTCGCAATTCCAACTCACTGACTCACTACAGTGATTTTGACGGAACAAGATGGTTTTATACTGCCAAGGGCATGGTAGCTCGTACCAAGGGGCGTGGTAAGCTGGAAACTGGGATTCAGGAAAAGATGATAAGAGATAGTGTATGCCTTGATACTTCTTGATACTTCATTTGATTATTTTGCCCGTCCACAGTCTAAGGATTTTGATTTATTTTTTAAGTATAACCCAATTCAAACAAAGGGTTTATCAGTCTGGTGGACACAAGAATTGGACTGAAAATATGACTTTCCTTGCCTGTACAGCCTGGTTAATATTTAGACAAAATTCTGAAGCGCTGACAATACTGCCTGAATTGGGTTTATTGTAATGATTATTAATAGCTGTCACGTCGGGCTATATTGTTGTGTTTGGGCTTGATGGAAAGTGTGAAGTAAGGGCTACAATTTGGTGTATCGCTGCAAAACATCTGAGTCTCCTGGCCTGTACAGCCTGGTTAATATTTTGACAACATTTTGAAGCGCTGACAATACGGCCTTAATTGGGTTTATTGTAATGATTATTAATAGCTGTCACTTTGGGCTATATTGCTGTGTTTAGGCTTGATGGAAAGTGTGGATTAAGGACTACAATTTGATGTATCACAGCAAAACATCGGAATCTCCTGGCCTGTACTACCTGGTTAATATTTTGACAAAATTTTGGAGCGCTGACAATACTGCCTTAATTGGGTTTATGGTAATGATTATTAATAGCTGTCACTTTGGGCTATATTGCTGCGTTTGGGCTTGATGGAAAGTGTGGATTAAGGACTACAATTTGATGTATCACAGCAAAACATCGGAATCTCCTGGCCTGTAATACCTGGTTAATATTTTGACAAAATTTTGGAGCGCTGACAATACTGCCTTAATTGGGTTTATGGTAATGATTATTAATAGCTGTCACTTTGGGCTATATTGCTGCGTTTGGGCTTGATGGAAAGTGTGGATTAAGGACTACTATTTGGTGTATCGCAGCAAAAAATCTGAGTCTCCTGGCCTGTACAGCCTGGTTAATATTTTGACAATATTTGGGAGCACTGACATTACTGCCTTAATTGGGCTTATTGTAATGATTATTAATAGCTGTCACATTGGGCTATATAGCTGTGTTTGGGCTTGATGGAAAGTGTGGATTAAGGACTACAATTTGATGTATCACAGCAAAACATCTGAGTCTCCTGGCCTGTACAGCCTGGTTAATATTGTGACAATATTTGGGAGCACTGACATTACTGCCTTAATTGGGCTTATTGTAATGATTATTAATAGCTGTCATATTGGGCTATATTGCTGTGTTTGGGCTTAATGGAAAGAGGGAATTAAGGGGTACAATTTGTTGTATGGGAGCAAAAAAACTGAGTCTCCTGGCCTGTACAGCCTGGTTAATATTTTGACAAAATTTGGGAGCACCGACAAAACTGCCTAAATTGGATTTATTGTAATGATTATTATTAGCTGTCACATTGGGCTATATTGTTGTGTTTGGGCTTGATGGAAAGTGTGGATTAAGGGCTAAAATTTGGTGTATCACAGCTGAAAATCTGAGCCTCCTATAGGCTCAAGATCACGTAAGGGATCAAGTAGGCCTTGTCGAGGTCATTCAGAGCTTTGTTGTAGACCTATTCTCACCAAAATCGTTGTAAATTAGCCAAATCTTAAGCTATTATCACATATTTAGTATCAAATTAAAGCTTAATATTTGCAGTTTACAAATATGTGCATGAATTTACTGTGTCTTGTACAGAAAGTGAAAGAGGATATTTAAAGTGGAGCCTGTATGAGGGCCTTGGCAGAGCGGCAGCTGTTTGGTTCAGATGCTTGTATGGATTTATTTATTGTTCATTAAAACAATATTCAATCAGAATGTGTATCACATCGTTGGAAAGCTCGTGTTGTGCAGTTTCACTCTAGCCCAACCTCAGTGTTGTGCTTTGTTCGAAGGCCGAGAGATCAGAGGTCAAGTAGGCCTTGTCGAGGTCATTCAGAGCTTTGTTGTAGACCTATTCTCACCAAAATCGTTGTAAATGAGCCAAATCTTAAGCTATTTTCACATATTTAGTATCAAATTAAAGCTTAATATTTGCAGTTTACAAATATGTGCATGATTTTACTGTGTCTAGTACAGACACTGAAAGAGGAGATTTAAAGTGGACCCTGTATGAGGGCCTTTTTCAGAGCGGCAGCTGTTTGGTTCAGATGCTTGTACGGATTTATTTATTGTTCATTAAAACAATATTCAATCAGAATGTGTATCACATCGTTGGAAAGCTCGTGTTGTGCAGTTTCACTCTAGCCCAACCTCAGTGTTGTGCGTTGTTCGCAGGCCGAGAGATCAGAGGTCAAGTAGGCCTTGTCGAGGTCATTCAGAGCTTTGTTGTAGACCTATTCTCACCAAAATCGTTGTAAATGAGCCAAATCTTAAGCTATTTTCACATATTTAGGATCAAATTAAAGCTTAACATTTGCATTTTACAAATATGTGCATGCTTTTATTGTGTCTTGTACAGAGAGTGAAAGAGGAGATTTAAAGTGGAGCCTGTATGAGGGCCTTGGCAGAGCGGCAGCTGTTTTGGTTCAGATGCCTTTACGGATTTATTTATTGTTCATTAAAACAATATTCAATCAGAATGTGTATCACATCGTTGGAAAGCTCGTGTTGTACAGTTTCACTCTAGCCCAACCTCAGTGTTGTGCGTTGTTCGAAGGCCGAGAGATCAGAGGTCAAGTAGGCCTTGTCGAGGTCATTCAGAGCTTTGTTGTGGACCTATTCTCACCAAAATAGTTGTAAATGAGCCAAATCTTAAGCTATTTTCACATATTTAGTATCAAATTAAAGCTTAACATTTGCAGTTTACAAATATGTGCATGAATTTACTGTGTCTTGTACAGAAAGTGAAAGAGGATATTTAAAGTGGAGCCTGTATGAGGGCCTTGGCAGAGCGGCAGCTGTTTGGTTCAGATGCTTGTATGGATTTATTTATTGTTCATTAAAACAATATTCAATCAGAATGTGTATCACATCGTTGGAAAGCTCGTGTTGTGCAGTTTCACTCTAGCCCAACCTCAGTGTTGTGCGTTGTTCGCAGGCCGAGAGATCAGAGGTCAAGTAGGCCTTGTCGAGGTCAT